>NW_010161172.1:7271-15302 GCF_000695765.1 Mesitornis unicolor | reverse complement strand
CACCAGGGTTGAGGTGGCCACCATCACCAGGTTGAGGAGACCAGAGCTGTGGTGGCTTCCACTGGGTTGTGGTGGCTACAGGACATTGGGGGCTGCAGTCTTGAGGTGGTTGTTGGGGTTGAGGTGGCCACCACCAGGCTGTGGGGACCACAAAGCTCTGGCAGCCACCGTCCAGGCTGTAGGGAACACCAGACCTCAGCGGCCATGGAGTTTGAGGTGACCACTGCCACGCTGAGGTGACCATTTAGTTGTGATACCACAGATCAATGGCTACAAGCTTGAGGTGACCGCTGCCAGGCTGAGGTTCTGTAGAGCTATGGTAGACAACAGGCTTTAGGGGGGCCCCGGGCCTGTGCAGGAGCACCACCACCAGACACAGGCCCTGCTCTTGGCGTGGCCACTGGATGTGTCTTTCCTTCCTGCTTTATTCCCTGTAAAAAAGGCTCCAAACCCCCAGATATTTGGGATTTTCTCATGCTGGAAATGCAAACCTTGTGCGTCTTGAGTGTAGAAGCAGCAGAAGAATGGAGGGCGGGAGCTGGGAAACAGGAAGGGATTTTTGGAGTTGGTTGGTTGTTAAAATCAGGCTGGTTGGTTTTGTTGTAACCCATCTACTTCACATGACTGAGAGCAGGTACCTTCGTTAGAGATCGAATTCCCCTGGCTCTTCGCTTCAACGCGCGTCCTTGAACATCTGAAAAGGTTCACGGAAAGGAGCAGAATTCTTGGTATTTCTGTAGCGAGAAGACAAGTGGTTTTAAAGGGTGCCTCTTCTCTAAGGCTCTTCTTGCATTGCGAAAAGGGGAAAATGGCTCAAACTGGTTAATTAGAGGAATTGCTGGTGGAGAGGGCTCAGCCTCACCTGACAAAAAGCCAGGATTTCTGGAGATCTTGTTATTTCCAGAGGAGCGGCAGACAACTGGGACTGGGCTCTGCTGGAGAGGAGAACAAAACGTGAACAGCCCCGAGGTTTTTATTTTCCTGTCTTCTTGCTTAAAAGCATATGTCCTGTCTCTTTCTGTGGAAATGTTTGTTTAGCCAAACAACCCACAGGCAGGTGGGAGAAGAAAACTCTTTGTGAAAATCACAACTCTCCTCCTCTACAAAAAAAGACTGAAAAAAAGCTCGGTTTTACTCCTAACACAAACAGGGAAACTTTTTATTTCTTATAAATCCAGATTAGAAAGAAAAAAAGACCAAAAAACAACAAGCACTGGAGAGCTTTCCTTAACGTTGGTTATATCAGAAGACAAAAGGCCAAGCCCTGACACATCTTTTCCCTTTTAAACATAATTTTTACCACTCCTTTTGCCTGGTGCGTGCTCTGCAGAAACCTTTGTTCCTCTGGTTTTGGGGTCTCATCTCTGGCCATGCAGGTGCTCCCGGGGATCCTGGTGTGGGTGAGGCTGTGCCGAGGGGCTCACACGGTGCCGCTGCTGCTGAGCTTCCCTGCTCTGTGAGCGTGAAACGGATGTTTCTGAAGGGAGGGAGCTGCCTTGCAGGGTTGTGTGGAGCTGACGAGCTCGGCAGGAGCACACAGGAGCCTGGCACCCATCCTGTTAGCCCAGAGGCTGCCTGCAGCCGGGCGCTGGCACGCGTGAGGTGTGCACAGGCACACAAGTCCTACCCTAGAGGTACCACATCTCTGGCCAGTTGTGCTTGTAAGGAGAACTGTCTCATGGTCCTGCAGCTGGTGGTTGGTCATTGCTTAACCTCGTGTCAGAGCACAGGCTGAGGGGGTGGCAGCGTGCTCTCAATTTATGTTGGTTTTTGGATGCTAATGTCCAACACCAGACACCCGCATATTCCCCTTTACCTTCTGCTGTCTCTGATGCAGATTTGTTCTTCAGTGTGTGGGATGTAACCGGTTCTTTTTCTGCCTTCAGCCCTGTTAAGTCAATGATCGTGAGTTTTTCCTAACCCTCCAGCAACAGGCAGTCTAACCAACTAACAGCTTTCTTGCTCATTTGCCTCCCATCCCTTGAGGTCTGTGCCTGTGGACTCCAATAGATCCATCAGCAGGGAACGGCTGATGCACTGTGGGGAGGACAGGGACATGGACCATCTCTTCAGAGCTCGGTACACATCCAGGGCAGCCTCCTCTGCAGAGCACGAAGCCATTGGACGCTCCCTGCGCGCTTCTGACCCCGTGAACGAAGGATCCACCCGTTGGAGGTGAACGCATTGTGTGCCAAGCACGAGCAAGACCAAGAGCCAAGAGAGGTGCTGAAGCCTGGCCTGAGGCTTCCCAATGTGACCCTGGCTGCTGGGGAGCAGGACATTTGCTCAGGAAAATGTTGTGATCTATTTACAGGGCCAAGGATGCGCATCTCCATTAATCTGGGGAACAAAGACTCAGTTTTGGCCCTAAGAACACGGGCAGTCCACAGTGGATTATTCCCATGCATAGATAAATAACCATCTTGTTCCTCTATTCCTTTTTTCAGCTGTGCAGCTCCTGCTCTCCCCTCCTTGTCCCCTCAGCCGTGTCTGCATCCAGACCCCGGGTTTTTATTCCAGGGTCTTCATTTCTGTCTGCCTCAGCCCTGAAACTGCCCTGGAAGGCTCTTAAGTGCTTCTGTGGCTGCAGTTGACGGGAGCAAAGCCTTCCAGGCTGCATTAGTGCTGCTTCAGGCTGGCAGGCAACAGATGGAAGATAAACTAGTTCAGGAGCTCTGGGGATGGTAATGGCGCTGCAGGCAACAGAGAATAAACACGGTTAAACAGCAGAATACCGAGTATTTATCCTTGCAGCTTTAGGCTTTTACTGGGGTGGCAGGGGAAGCTGCCCCAAATGTTGGTCGCAGGGGACGTGCTCCAGGCTGACAGCCAGGGATGGGACTTGTCTGAGTTGCTCTCTTCCTCTCACACTGACATGGAGATCTCTTGTTCTGGTGCAAGCTGTCCCCTTCAGTGCTGAGAGCGGCGGTGTGGACTTGGCTGGAAGAATCTAGAGCCTTTCTGGGGCTGCTCCAAGGAGACGTTGCGTTTCAGTGATGTTTTCTCCACGTGGAGTTTGCAGAGGGAGAAACTGAGGCACGGGGTGGCTGGGATCCTGCAGAAGTTTCTGGAGAAGACCGTGGGATTTGTGGGTCCCAGCGTACGGCAGCATGGGTGGGCAGTGCTCCCTGCAGAGCAAGGGGCTGAAATGCTCCATCAGTCGTGAGGCTGGAGATTCAGAGAGGAGCAAGGCCGTTGTGCAGTGGTGTTGGCGTGGATTCAGCACGGGTTTGAGCTGGGTTGCTTTTGTCAGAGTTACAAGGGCTCAGCTCATTTCCTTTGTGTTTTTGTAATGTGGATTGTCATGTATTTGACTGCCTTTGCTGCACTGCGCATCAGTTAATTACAGAAATCAGGATCTCCAGGTGCTCCGAATATCCGCGGATTTGGGACTGACTATGTGGAAAAAGTTGGAAATTTTTCTGACAAAAGACTTTGAGGCCCACTCTGAGCAAATGATTCCGTTTGAATTACTCAGCCAGATGTAGTTTTAATATGCTCATTGCCAACGGGTCCTGGACACCGATCCCTATTGCAAATAGCACAAAATCCTGCCAAGGGGCGTTAATCTTTGGATGTGATGGCTGTGTTTGTGTGCTGGAACGAATGCAAATGAACTGGAGCTGGGAGGGGACGGAGTGAATTTCTGCGGGAGGTTTGCATGAAATCTCTTTTCCCTCTTTTCCTCCACCAGGAGCTGGCACTGAAGTCCCTGGGAAGCGAGGGGCTGTTCCTCTTCTCCTCTCTGGACACAAACAACGACCTGTACCTCAGTCCGGAAGAGTTCAAGCCCATAGCAGAGAAGCTGACGGGTTGGTATCTGCATACCTTGCACAGCTCTTTCTGCACAGACAGAGCAAAAGCCAAAGATAACGCACTCAGCAGTTGTTATTCAGGTCTTGCTTTTTTTTCTGGGTGCTGTTTTGGGTCTTATTTACATGAAGAGAAGCTGCTAAGCTTTACTTGTTTTTGAAGAGGCTTAAGCACCAGACATCACTTTGACAAAGTGGAGTTTTGATAGGACTGGAGATCCCGTTGCTGGACTAGCAAAGTACATCGGTTACTTTGTCTGGAGCTTAAAGGGGATTTGAGATGGGTGAATGCAGCAAATACAGCTCAGGGCAGGCCAGGCCAAAACCATTAGTGAATTGCAGCGCTTCATTCATACGCTTCTCCTGTCTCTCTCAGATAGCAATTGTGAGAGATCGTGTTTGGAGACTGTATCAACACACAGTAAATGTCTCCTGGTGGTGCCAGGCAGGACAGAGTGTGGTGAGAATAACATGCAGGAGAGCTTGCGCTGCAGTCGAAGTACAGACGGTTGTTTGCTCCTGATGCAATGAATTGGCTGAGTGTTCTGATCCCTCCTTGGTGAAATGAGACTGCTTAACTGAGCCCTGGAGTTTGGAGTCATCCTCTGAAAGGAGGGCTCCCCTTTAATTCACGCAGCCAAAGCTGGTCCCTGGGGTGGATCTGAGTGCTGCTGTAGTGCAGGACCAGCTGGGAAGCTCCCAGTGCTCCTGGATTTGCCAGGATAAACGCGTAATCACTTCTCAATTGCTTAAAAAGGGGAGGGAGGGCACACAGCTGCTTAAATTCTTGTCCCTTTGTCTAGGGGTTGCTCCCATCTCCGAATTTGAAGAGGAGGAGACGCCTGATCCAGGCGAGGAGACGTTGTCTGTGGTGGCCAAATTCCAGCCTTTGGTCATGGAGACAATGACGAAGAGCAAAGACGGGTTCTTGGGAGTAGGTATCATGCAGGATGTGTATGGCCAGAAATTCTGGTGTAAACACGTCCTGTGGGCTGGTAACATCAGCTGGGGCAAGGGCTAACATGGTGGGAGGGGGAGATGGTCGTGCTCGAGCTCGTGGGATTTGCTTTGACGAGCAAGCTCACTGCTTTCTGCAGCGTTTTGGTGTTTCCAGTGCACTCTGCAGCACTGTGCCCCAATCCATACACCCTTCCTGGGAAGCCTAAAGCAGATGTGAGAGATGGCTCTCCTGGAGCCAAGTCCGAAAGCAGTGGTGTTATGCAGTACATTCCACTCTAATTTCCTATTACTCACATAACTGAAAGTTGACAGAGCTATTTGATGGTGTTTGGGGTGGTGGGAAGAATTTAAAATGTGATACGTGTTTTTCCTCTTCTCCAAAGCCTGCTTACATCCATCAGCATCTCTGCACGTTTGAAGAGTCTGGTCTAGGCTCTGAGAGTGTCTGTTTTTCACAGATTTCTCACGTCGCTCTGTCTGGGCTCAGGAACTGGACTGCCCCAGCGGCCCCTATGAGCGTGATGCCTGCCAGGCAGTTTAAAGCCTTCCTTCCTCCAAAGAATAAACTGGATCTTGGGGATCCGTGGTGGATAATTCCTAGCGAACTGAACATCTTCACTGGGTATCTTTCCAACAACAGATTTTACCCTCCACCTCCCAAGGGCAAAGAGGTGAGACATGAAACTCAATTTCTCTGTACCTGAGAGGTAGTTTGTATGAATGTTCTGCCTTACAGCCCAGATGAATCACAGGAGTCCTTAGAGGGATGAGGCTATTGCATTGTGTCTCCCTGGACTTGAAGGGAGCAAAAAGGCTGCAGTGTACAGCCTGGAGCACCATCTCCTAAATTAGAGGTAAAACTGAGAGCAGGCAAAAGCTCTGGGTGTCTGTTGTGCCCAGATGAGGCCGACTTGAGCGAGTTCATCTTGCTTTATTTAAGTGTTTGGGTTTTTAGGCTTTCCCAGACAGAGAGGGCAGAGGGTTATTCAGGAAGCACTTGTATGGAGTGGCTGTGCCTTGTGGGACCGTTCCCGAGTGCCACCCCAGAGGTGAGCGTTTCGTGGACAAGCGAACGCTGTGTATGTGCAGTTTGTCAAGCCAGGCGTGTGTGTTGCTCTCCTCGGGGTGCCAGGGTGGGTGCTGGTGATCACACAGCTGATCCACCGTCACAGCCGGGCGTGTTTATCCATCCCGTACCTGCTCTCTCAAAGCCTTAAGCAGTATGGATGGAGGCAGCCTCGGACATCAGTTTACCGTGCTCAGACATCCAGCCAACTGGGGTGATGTAAACTTGCAGACAAGGGGAACAGCACAAAAAGGCACGGAAGATGGATGTATTTTTAAAAGCAGTCTCCTGCTTTATCTCCTTGTTTTGTGATTAGGTAGGTCTCTGAGCTAATTTTTGAGTCATAGCAGTTCTCGTGCCTTCCTGCTCTGGTGTGGAGTTACTTTGGAGCTGCAGCTGACCTGCGGCGGAGGAAATGTTCTCATTTTTGCTCTCTTGCAAATTCCTTCTCTAGATCATTATCCACAAGCTTCTGAGCATGTTCCACCCACGACCCTTCGTAAAAACCCGCTTTGCTCCCCAGGGAACTGTTGCCTGCATCCAAGCCATCAGCACCTTCTACTACACCATAGCGTTCAGGTAAGGCCGTGGGTTCAGGGCGTTAGATGGGGGCTTGGGGGCACTTCTGAATTTGTTCCTTATCCCAGAGGAGCAGAAGAGGCTGCAGTGAGCCCATAGCAGAGCGTGTGCGTGTCTCTGCATGTGCAGCCATGTCCCCAAGCGAGACCAGATGTGTCCTGGCGGGGAGTCGATGAACAGGGTGGTTCACTGCCCTCTCTCCCCCGTGTGTGATGCTTTGCTGACGCCCGAAGAGGGCACCCGTGCTCCCAGTGTCACCCAGGCCCTGGGGAGACAGGGACCGTGTCCCAGATCCAGGACAGAGGCTGCTCCATCATCCTTGGTTTGGAACTGTCCCTGGCTGAAAGGGGAGAGTGTGATTAGTAAGAAACGTGTAGGATTTTGGTTAATTGGAGAACGAAGTGCCTTTCCAAGGGGGAGAGACTGGGGAGTTGTTCTCTTGTTTTACTGGGAGTGTTAGACACAGCTTTTATCTGTATAAATAAACGTATATGTATTGTTTTTATTTGCCTGGTCAAGCTGAAAGGGGTGACTGTGTGGGTCTTGGCCTGTTCCTGTGTTTCAAGGAATTAAATGTGATTCATCCCTCCTGGATGGACACGTACTGCCCAGTTCCAAAAGGCAGCGATACTGGAGATGATCCTTACCCAGGGATCTGCTCCAGTCTTTTACCCTCTCCATCGTATGACATGAAAAGCTTTTTGAACTGAACCTCTGCCCCAGTTTAGCTTCATAATTTCTGGTGCCTGGAGACAGCTCCTCCCTGCTGTCATCTGCAATGCATGATCCATTCCCTCCTCCCGGCACCGCAGCTGATGGCTCCTTTCTCGTTTCAGGATCCACGCTGAGTTCCAGCTGAACGAGCCACCAGACTTCCCCTTCTGGTTTTCCCCAGGCCAGTTCACGGGTCACATCGTCCTCTCCAAGGACTCTTCCCACGTCCGAGAGTTCAAGCTCTTTGTCCCTAACAACAGGTACAGCTGTTTCTCTCTTCCTGGGTGCTGAGCAGACCTGAGGATCATCATAAATGGGACCCAGGGATCCTGTCCTATGCAGGAGTGGGGAGAGGATGGTGGCCTCTTTTTTTATGAAGATAAGAGTGCGGTGACAGCTCGGTCCCTTGTGTTCTGTGGGCATCCTGGCCCGTGTGGGGAAGGCAGGTCTGCAGTCTGAGCTTTGGGGAGTGTTTGGCTTTTCTGCTCTTTGAGCTTATCTGTTTTCCCCACACATCCTTCTCTCAGCGGTCATCACGGTCATCGTGCCCTCAATTCTCTAGGTTCAGTTGCTCCCTAAACTGGCTCTGATGCAATTTTTCAGGAATAGCTCTGTTTGTCAACAGGTCGGGGGTGGCACCGGGCTTGGAAGAGGCAGGGGAGGACAAGGGAGAAGCAGGGCAGAGGTTGCTGGGGACGTGGAGCACGGACTTGGGGACGGGTGTCCTTGCACAACCCGACTGCAGCTGGCACCTGCTTCAACTGAGCACTGGGGAGGGTGGGCAGGGCGTGGGGAGCAGCCCCTGGCAATCACTTAAAGCACCAAAGTTCAGCAGAGCTTGGTGCTCTTGCTTCAATGGTTTTTTTGCTTGGTGTTTCACAGGTTAAGGTTTTGTGTGCA
>NW_010161172.1:3507-7040 GCF_000695765.1 Mesitornis unicolor | reverse complement strand
CAGGATCAGAACACGCAAGTGAAGTGCTGGGAAAGGCTTGGGAGCAGAAACACCTCTCTCTGCCTTACTTTGACAGTGCTCAGAGGTGTGAGTGTGTTTGCCCAGTGTGCCTGGGCCCTGGCCCAGCAGGGATCTGGTGCTGCTGGTCTCGTACAGGGAACACGGTGATCCCCAGGGAGGCAGAGCACTGGGTGTCCTCATGTGCTTGAGGTTCCCCATACGCAGCTTTAGCCTTGGGTGACTCCGAACTTGCCGCGTTCCCCTCGCAGGTCTCTGAACGTCGATATGGAGTGGCTGTACGGGGCGAGCGAAAGCAGCAACATGGAGGTGGACATCGGTTACCTGCCTCAGGTCTGTGGTCACCCTCAGTCCTCCGTGTGTGTGCAGCATCTCAGCAGGGATTTGTGCTGCTGCCGTGCCCTTAAGCTGTGTAACCTCAGTTATCCCTGTTCATTGCAGCTTTCTCTTGAACATATCTGTTTAACAATATAATCTCTGCTGATCTGTGTGTGCCCTCTGCAGCAGAGTGGCTCCCTATTGCCAGTTCGTGTGGTGGTTATTTCCTTTGAATCCTGGAGCCATGGGAGCTTTTCAATTTTTAAAGCATTGTCTGACAGGTGGTGGGGGAAGATCAGGAGCTGAGCCCAGGCCCTGAGCACGAAGGGGTGAATGAACAACAGTGTGCGAATTTAGAAACCAAATGGGGTTGTTCCTCTATTTTGTGGTAATTGCAGCTCTTGGGAATCACAGAATCACAGAATGGCTCGGTTGGAAAAGCCCTCTGAGATCATCACATCCAACCGCTCCTGTCTACCCCCTAAACCATATCCCTAAGTACCTCATCTACCCGCTCCTTAAACACATCCAGGGATGGTGACTCCACCACCTCCCTGGGCAGCCTGGTCCAGCTTCTGACGACCCTCTCAGTAAAGAACTTCCTCCTTATCTCTGACCTGAACCTCCCTTGGCACAGCTTGGTGCCGTTTCCCCTTGTTCTATCCCCATCACCTGGGAGAAGAGCCCAGCACCCACCTCTCCACAACCTCCCTTGAGGCAGTTGGAGGTGGTGATGAGGTCTCCCCTCAGCCTTCTCCTCTCCAGGCTAAACAAGCCCAGTTCCCTCAGCCGCTCCTCATCAGGCTTGTTCTCCAGAGCCCTCACCAAGACACAGGAAACATAAGTCAGGATTTTGAATACCTGAATTTAACAGTCCCATTTTCTCCTAAACTAGATCCATCTTTTTTTTTTTTAATTGCCAAAAGTCAGGAGAAGAGACTTACAAAATCATTTCAGATGTGCCAGAACACTGAACTTCAGGGAAGCTCCTGAACAGCTTTCCCTGTTGCCCCCTCTTGTGGCTCACACGGCTCTGAGGGCTGTGCTGCTGCTGTCAGCGAGAGCTTCCAACCAGCCCTGCAGATCCCAGTGGTTTTAAGGATCTGGTGTCCCACAGCCAAAAATCGTCACTGGGAAGGTGGGAACACGGAATTAACAGGTCTCAAGCATTTCCAATCTAGGAAGCACAGTCAGACAATAACTGAAGGAAATGAAGTAGCTTTCCTGCTATTCCCCAATAAAACACATCTGCAACTGGTAAAGTGTGGCCCCAGCAGACAATACATCAACCTGTGTCTTCATTAGAAGTTGCACAGTCTTTATTTTGCATATTTATCCTGTCCAGGAGTGCAGAAAAAACAGGAGTGGGTTATCTGCAGTGTCCAACTCAGCCTCTTCTCCTGCAGATGGAGCTGGAATCGACAGGGCCTTCAGTCCCCTCTGTGATCCATGATGAGAACGGGAACGTGATCGACAGCAGGGATCCCTCCGGGGAGCCCATTCAGTTTGTGTTCGAAGAGATAACCTGGCAGCAGGAAATCCCCTGGGAAGAGGCAGCACAGAAGCTGGAAGTGGCCATGTATCCATTCAAGAAGGTGAGGAAGGCGCCGGACTCTTCCTCAGTGTGTTTATTTGGTCACCTGCACTGAGATGTCCCGAGGTGACAGGACCAGCAGCAACCAGAAGCCCCAACCTGATCAGCACCCAGAGTAGTGTGAGGGTCTCCCTGCTCATCATACGCTTCCCAGGCTGTGTGTGTGTGGCTTGATGGGCTCCCCATCTCCAGATGGGGGTACAGCATCTCCAAAAGGCTATTTGGGGTTGCACAGCAGCGTGGACAGGAGAAAACCTGTGTCGTGTGTCCCAGGCTCATACTGTAAATGTAGGCTCATCTTTCCTTCCTCTTAGCAGCAGCTGCCGACGTGATTTCTGAGCGGAGCAGGTAATCGCGCTGCTTACAGATGGTTTTCCTCTGGCATTACTTGTGCAGCGTTCAGTTACCTTTGGACCAAGCTTTCCTTATCAGCAGAGAACACACAATCCGCCTGTGCCTCCGCATTCCGCAGTGAGACACAAATTTATAGCATTGAGTGACCCAAACTATTTAACATGCCAGTAGCCTGTGGAGCAGATGGCTACTGCCTGTCACCGCTTCCTTGGCTGAAGGGACACGTTTCAGTGGCTGCCTCCTTGTGCCTGAGCTTACAAATGTCCCTTTGAGCTGCCAAGATGTTAATAAAGTTCCCTTCATTTGAGGATTGGAACAGTCTCTGTGCAGGTCTCTCACAGCCAGTTTTTTAGGCCGTTTCAGTGAGGTTTTGTAAGAATTACCTCGAGGCCAGATTTCCCAGCCCGCCCGCAGTTGTGCAGCCGCTCTCTGCAGTGTGTAAAGATGGGGCTCTGCGGGTGCTGGTGACAGCCCACGTGCTGGGGGGGGCTCGCTGCAATCTCACTGGGATATGGAGTTGCCCATGGGGAGAGCACCATGGTTGTCATTCGATTTAATCTGCAGGAGCTACAGGTGTGTGTCACCTGTGGGATGTGGCCAGCCTGCTTCTTTCAGACCCTGCTCGTATTTGAGGTGGGCTGTTCTGTGTCTGTTTCTAAAGCCATCTCTCTGCCTCCAGGTCTCCTATCTTCCCTTCACGCAAGCTTTCGAGAGAGCGAAAGCAGAAAAGAAGCTGGTGCACTCGATCCTGCTGTGGGGTGCCCTGGACGACCAGTCCTGCTGAGGTGAGGACATTCCCAGTGTGGCTGGAGGAATGGGTAGGAAGGGGGCAGATCTCTTTAGTCCTGTCTGCCCTTAAAAACTCCCCACTGTGTATGGGCTCTGCATGGCAAGAGCAGCAAGAGGCACTCAGGGTGGATCCACAGGCCCTGATCCTTTCCTAAATACACCACAGCAGGCAGCCTCCATGGCAGACTTGTCCTGGTCCTTCTGTGGCCTTGCAAGTGGCTGGGCTCTGCTCTGCCAAGGCTTCTCTGCCAGCAGCACACATGGGAAACAATCAGCAACAAACAAAAGGCAGTGAGCCAGGCCAGAGGAGCCCAAGGCAGCTGCCCCATCAATGAGAGTGTTGGCATCGCGGTGGCATTGGACGCGGCAACTCTCAGCTCAGGAAACACAGCAGACCTCTCTCTGCCTCTCTTCCCGTGCCAGGTTCGGGGCGAACTCTCCGGGAGACCGTCCTGGAAAG
>NW_010161172.1:0-3476 GCF_000695765.1 Mesitornis unicolor | reverse complement strand
CTGCTGAACGAGAGCTTCATTAGCAGCTGGTCGCTGGTGAAGGAGCTGGAAGAGCTGCAGGTGAGCGTCACAGCCACATCTGTGGCCTTTGTATTTGGTGCTGTGAACGCAGACGGTGCTGGGTGCAGGGCCCCAGCGGGAGGGGGGAGCTCACACCTGCGCCATGGGAGATTCAGTTCCAAGCCCTGCGTGATTGCAGGGCCAGGCAAACACCAGGCTAAGAAAATGGCACAGTGACCCCGATTTTAAAAGCTAAACCAGATGCTTCACTGCGAGATAGCCCTGCCCAAGGCCATTTGTGCCATCAGCAAACAGAGTTCTCTGTAACCCAGGGAGCAACCGAATACTGTGAACCCTGAGTGTCCTGATTGTACCTTTGCACACCTATGAGCCTGTCCCTGGGCCTCTGCTGTCAGCTGGGGGCAGTCACAGAGCTGAGACTCTGGGAGAAGCTGGCGTCAGGCTGTTGGTGTGCCTGGGAACTGCCAGCGATGGGGTGATACTACTGCTGGGGAGAAAATCTACAGCTGGAATGTGAGAGGAAGACTGAAAGGGAATAGTAAAGCAGATTGTGAGAGTGAAACCAGTTACCACCATGCTGCAGAGCAGCTCTTCATTCCCTCCTGTGTCAGGTGTCCTCCTCCCGCTCTGTTCTGCTAGTTTTGATGGGTGCAAACGTGTTTCTTTGGGGTCTTCTTCCAGGCCAACAGAGAGAATGAGTTCTACAGCAAGCTGGCTGGCCTGCACCTGGAGAAATACAACTTCCCCGTGGAGATGATCATCTGCCTCCCCAACGGCACGGTGGTACGTTTGTCACCCCTTTAGCTGGGCCTGGCTCTCCCCACCAGAATGGGCTCATTTTGGGGTCATCTGCAGACCCTGAAGTGAGTGTCCGCTCCCCAGCCATTCCCTGGCCTCGGTGGGGCCACAGTCCCTCACAGCGCTGTGCTCTCAGGGATGCTGTGGCAGGCAGGCAGCAGAAGAGTTGTGAAACAAATGTCTTTTTATTCAGAGACAGAAAAACAGCAGCTCAGGGTGCAGGGAGAACCAAATGCCTGCCTGTGATTCCTCAGTGTCCCTGGTTGATCAGTGACCTTTGGGAAGCCATCGTAGCTCATTTCCTGCACCCATTCTCCCCTGTGCTCATGCTTTAGAGAAAACATCTCCTTAGCAGCACCCTCTAGCACATTGATCTTTCTTGGAGGGAGAAACAGTTTTCTTTCACACACCTTTCTCTGTCTGTAAAATGCAAACCTGAACCCTGGGTGCTGAATTAGCATTTGCAAAGTATTAGAGATTGTTTAAGAGTTGTTTCAGTCTTGTCACCTGTGTCCTGGGTAGAGGCCAAGGCAGTGGATGGGGAATTGTTCTGGCCCTTAAAGCCACTTCTCCCTGACTATTTTCTTTCCCAGATTCACCATATCAATGCAAACTACTTCCTGGACATTACTTCTATGAAGCCTGAAGATGTTGAAAGTAGCATCTTTAGTTTCTCAAGCAATTTTGAAGACCCTTCCACTGCAACTTACCTCCAGTTCTTGAAGGAAGGACTGCAAAGAGCAAAACCATACCTGCAGACCTAAACCCCAAGGCATCTGAATGTCCCACAGAGATGGCCAAAGACTTCAGAGATCTATTTTGGTTACAGCAATTCTTCCTCATCTTCGTGCCAGACGTCGATGTTAAGGTGCAGACAGACCCAGGGCTGGGGCTTTGCTCTGGATGTTGGCTTGAGGCTGAGTTTCAAGCGATACCAGTTTACATGACCTACCCTTTAGAGTTCAGGCAAAATTTTACAGGAGTGAAAATACTTGAATCTGTTTAAACATTCTCGGTGCGTACACCTTGGTTTGCCACCCATCCTCATCTTCTTCCAGCTCCTGCTCAGACTGTGGTGAAACTCATGTAACAGCGGCACCATGCATCACCTGGAAACCCCTGATCTCGAGGACTGGACTGTGTCACATCGCGGGGAACACTCATGGTGAGCGCAAAGGCGCAGGATCCAGCACGGGTGGGAAGCTCCCTCCTGGTACCCGGTGTCCTCTGCACCTCCTCACCAGCAGCCAAAGCTGCTCTGTGGCTTGGATGAGCTCTTCACGACGGTGTTTATTGACAGCAGTGGCAATCAGTGCATGAGGGGACTGGTAACGTGCAGACATGGACGCAGGAGGTTGGAGCTGAAGGTCTGAGCTCTGGGTGACCCCCCAGCACCCTGAGCACTTGCTCCTTTGGGTTCTTTGCATCTGAGCGAGGTGCTGAGGTTGACACGGGGAGATCACGGCAGAGAGCAGGGCGTTAGAGGGGTGAGAGACGTCACGCGTGGATCAGGGCCCTGAGCCCCCGTTAGCTCCACCAGCGCGGTCCCAGGCCACAGGACACAGCGGTGCCCCCACCCCCTTCAGCCCAGGGCTGCTCCTACCCCCTGGCTGTGACAGCACTGCTCCCCCAGTTGAAGTTGGTGAAATTCTCCATCCGTTTTTGAGCTTCCAGGTCACTCTGAGCTGTGATGAAGCTCTTCAGGTATGGGAGGTTCAGCCTTGACTGGTGGAGAACTGAGCAGTGTTCAAAGCCAGCACCACAAAAGAAATTGTCAGGAGGTGTTTGCAAGGAAATCGTTCAGACAGAACACCCCTGTCCCTGAAACCACCCTGAGCAGTTGCTCCTGCTCTGTGCCAATGCCTGGAGCATAATTCAGAGCAGGAAATGTTAAAGGAAATGGGTTTTAAAGCATATTCCTGTAGAGAGGTGAGGAGACAAAGCATCTTCAGTAGATGGCTGCAGACAGCCATGGATGTTGGTGCTTTTTCTGCTCTCTGAAGCACAATTCTGTTGGACCAAATCAAATGGGAGGAACAAGCCATTTTTTTGGAAGGGGGAATCTTCATTCCCAGGAGGAACGTGGGGTTACCCTGCCCCAGCCCTCCTGGCCATATCCATGGCAGGAGGCTGAGCTTAGCCGGACCTCTGGGCTGAACCAGTGTAGCTTCATTCATTACTCTACTGAGATTAATTACCCCTGGGTCGTTTCTCAGTATTGGCTTTACAACTATGCAGTAGCTGTGCACTTTTCTCACCTGAGGGCCCTGCAGTAGGGATGGGCTTGGATCTGGCAGCACTTTTCAGCTGCCAAAAGTGCCAAAGCCTCCAGGCAGCGTTCAGCAGCGGGCTCCAGTCTCGGCACGAAGGGGGCGAGTCCAAACGGGCCCAAAGAACTGGAGCAGACTGGGGAAACTGGGAGACATAGCAGGACCCGACTGTGTCCCCATTAACAAAGCTGCCTAATTGATCTGTCGCTGCCGTGGGTGGGCTCCGGACAGGAGCTGTTTCCTGAGGCTTTTATTAATCCGTGCCAAGCTTTTTGTCTCCTATTTGTAAACTTTGAAGGTTTTTTTCCGATAGGTTTGTGATACCTGAGGGGAGGAGGTGCTGCTTCCCCCCCTCCCTCCTCAGGCCTTTGTGACGCTCTGGTCTGA
>NW_010161171.1:0-41735 GCF_000695765.1 Mesitornis unicolor | reverse complement strand
CCTCCCAGGGGTCAGCCTAGATACCGGCTGTGTGCAAGAGGAGCACCAGAGGACAAATGTCAGCGTTACCTGCAAGTCAGAGATAGGGTTACTGAAAGAAACATTTTAAAAAAGTTAAAAATCTCGAGTGCAAAAGGGTAGCTTGCATGCCTCGTGCAACTGTCCCAGAGCTGCCTGCTTGAATTATGGCTCATAATTTTCATAGAAAGTTCTCACAGTTCATGACCTCGGAGATCCCAAACATATGATTTAATCGGGCATTACTCAATGTCGAATTTTTCCTTTCCCAATGCGTATTCTGATCTATACCACATTGCAGTGCACAGGAGGCACGAGGCACCCTGATGCAGGGCAAGGAAGGGAAGAGAGGAAACGGTGGTTGGACTAGAAGCAGCTGCAAAACTGGACAGATGTGGCCTTTAATGATCCCACATGTTTGTTCTCAGCCTATCACCCCTACAACCCCTAAAGTGTCTGTATTTATGGAAGATGACAAAGGTCTCAGCCACCTTCCAGTGAACACACTTCACTAAACTGGCATCACCTTCAAACTCTCTTTATCCTTTTCTTCCAGTCAGTGAGCTGGTGAACCTATCCTGCCGCATACTGGGCTTTCTCATCTGCACGTAACAGCAAATGAACAAAACTTCTGTTCTAATTTACAGTGATCCTCACTGAAGAGGTTTCGCTTTGCACACCCCCTTCCACTACAGCTTAACTCTTACCCTTTGGGCTATTGGGCCCAGAGCTCATAAATCCCACAAAAAGGATGGAATAAAGCCATGCCTTATGGAAATGAAGACTAGATATGCAACTGGCTTTGGGCAAGCCACACTATCCTGATGCATTTACAAACACTGGCTACATACTACCGCTGTGCTCCCTCCCCTTTATGGTAAAAATCATTTGAATGATGATTTTTTTGGGAAAACAGTGGCATTCATATATTAATCTCTGTTTGCTATTCATTGGTTATTATTTTCTCCAAAAATTTCAGGCAACCAATCAAGGACTGGAAGAAACAACGTGCCAGACTTCTTTTGAAGAGAAAAAGAGTGGAGCTGTGTATTGATTCACTCCTGCTAAAAACTAGACTTTATGCCATTTAGGCCACAAACCACTTGTCACAAACACCAAAAAACTAACAGATGGAGTGGGTAGTCTGCAAACAAAGCAGAGGTTGAAATCATATTCCCCCAAACCATCTGGCAAAAATCTGCTGAAAACAGGATGTCTTTCTGAGTGATTTGCAAAGAGAAGAGAGGCCTGAATTAGGGAACACATACTGTAACACCCTAACAAGATCTACGTACTAGATAGTGTGGTTCTTGCTTTCCTTCAAGTTGTAAGACTGGATTTCTCCCAATTTTAGGCTCAGGCAGGAGATGGCACTCTGAAGAGAAGCCTTTCTCTTCCTTCTCCCCACAGCTGCTCCACACAGACATGAGGTAAGACAATGGGAAAACTCTCCCGAATAGTAACTTGTATCTCTTACGTGCCTGATACATAGGCAGGCAGATCTTGTCTTGTGAGCAGTCTCAAATTAGTTCAACGCAGTAATGGAGTGCTCAGTCATCCTGCTTTTCCATTTCTTCAGTCCAAAACTGTGTAGTGATAAGAGAGAGATGAGTGTATGACTAGTCAGAATAACTTCAGTACCAATCACATAGCTCAGTTCAGGCACTTACGCAATCATACTTCATCCCTTGGCCAAAGAACCATCCAGACAAAAAAATGGGAAAGATGATGCTGGCAAAGAAATGACAGAGTTTAGGGTCCTACTCCAGTTGCATATAGGAAATTGTAACCCGCCAACAGAAACAGAAAAGAATTCACCTGACTTCTTCTATCCTTGCAAAATCCTTAGTGTACAAGAGGATCATGGTAGGGCAGAGTATTCTTCTTGAAGACCCTGTAATGTTTAAGAAACAACCCATAGTGTAGAATAAATACGTAGATGAAGAACTGTGTTGCTGCCTTGTAGATCTGAATCATGTAAGCAACAGTTCTGTCTACACTTTGTGGAAATGTGCATTAGTTCTATCAGGTACAGCGTTTTCTATCTGATACACATGTTAATCCACTTGACCAAAAACAGTTCATGTACTGAACGACCTGCATGTAAAAGATGACAAACAAGGAACTTGAGCAGAAAATAAATACAGAGAGACAGACTTTGACATAGATTTTTAATGCTCTATGACATTCAGATTATACCATGTTGTGTTGTTTTTTCGGTTGGGTTTTTTTGTAGGATGCCATGGCTTTGGCCAGCAAGATGATCCAATGGCCTCCTGTAAGGCCTGCAAAAATGACTTAG
Source organism: Mesitornis unicolor (assembly GCF_000695765.1). Classification (NCBI taxonomy): domain Eukaryota; kingdom Metazoa; phylum Chordata; class Aves; order Mesitornithiformes; family Mesitornithidae; genus Mesitornis; species Mesitornis unicolor. Next base: position 39,415 of record NW_010161171.1, on the reverse strand, counting down.
CTGAAGTGACTCTGCAAGAATATCATGCAGAAAACCCTGGACATCTTGGACAGGCAAGAACTGTTCTATTCGCAGCCTGGATTAAGCCTGCTGCAGGTGAAAGGAGCGACTGAAGACATTCTGGATCCCCACAGCTGACTTCTCTGTGTTTCTCTCCTTCCCCCCCATTCTGCTCCCGTGGAAGAGGAGAAAGTGAAAGTAAAGGTTGCTTGCTACTTCTCCTAAAAAAATAAAACTGATACCAACAAAACAACATGCTGTAGTTAAGCAAGCTGTTGTGGTCTTGCCTGGCACCAGGAAACCAAAGGTGAAAGCTCTGATGGACAGCAATTGTAGATGCTGCACAGCAGATGGCTGTGGTTGTGATGACATAAAATAGTTTTTCTTTCTTTTGTGATAAAATTAATACACTTCTTCATTAAAATACTAGTCTGTTCTTTTTCCTAATGATTGTACCAGAAATACGCAGTCTGGGACTGTAGAGCACGCTTTTAGCTCAGGGAATTGATCAACAGGTCATCACTTTCTGGAACAAATCTTTGACGAAGACCTCTTACTAGTGTGATATCTTGGGCCATGTTTACACATCCTAAAAGCTACGCATGACCTCCACTCTCTGGGCTCTAGAGGACCCCTTTCAAAAGGAAGTACATGGCCAGTTCTGTTTAATATATTTGTCAATGACATGGACGAGGGAATCGAGTGCACCCTCAGTAAGTTTAGGCGGGAGTGTTGATCTGCCTGAGGGTAGAGAGGCTCTACAAAGGGACCTGGACAGGGTGGATCGATGGGCTGAGGCCAATTGCATGAGGTTTACAAGGCCAAGTGCCAGGTCCTGCACTTGGGTCACAACAACCCCATGCAGTGCTACGGGCTTGGGGAGCAGTGGCTGAAGAGCAGCCTGGAGGAGAAGGACCTGGGGATGTTGGTTGACAGCTGACTGAACATGAGCCAGCCCAGGTGGCCAAGAAGGCCAGGAATCCTGGCCTGTATTAGGAATAGTGTGGCCAGCAGGACCAGGGAAGTGATCCTTCCCCTGTACTCAGTACTGGTGAGGCCACACATGGAGTAATGTGTTCAGTTTTGGGTCCCTCACTACAAAAAGGGCATTGAGATGCTGGTACCTGTCCAGAGAAGGGCAGCAAAGCCGGTGAAGGGTTTAGAGCACAAGTCTTATGAGGAGCAGCTGGGGGAGCTGGGGTTGTTAACCCTGGTGAAAAGGAGACAGGGGAGACCTTATCACCCTCTACAACTACCTGAAGGGAGGTTGTAGCAAGGTGGGTGTCAATCTCTTCTCCCTCGCAGCTAGTGATAGGACAAGTGTAATGGCCTCAAGTTGTGCCAGGGGAGGTTCAGGTTGGATATTAGGAGAAATATCATTACTGTGAGAGTTGTCAAGCACTTTGGAACAGTCTGCCCAGGGAGGTGTTTGAGTCACCGTCCCTGGAGGTGTTTGAAAGACAAGTAGATATTGTGCTTAGGGACATGGTCTAGTGGCAGACTTAGTAGGGCTGGTTTGATGGTTGGACTCGATGATCTTAAAGGTCTTTTCCAAGCAAAACCATTCTCTGATTCTATGATTCTACATGGCTAAGCAATTTTGGCTGAACTTTGACTACCTCGTCCTTAGTGCACTGGTTTCACCCAGCTTTCTCAAAGAAAATCAATACTATGTAAGAACTGAGACATTTCTTTCTGATTCCCTCATCCAAGACCACAATTTATCCCATATTGCCTTTCCTGGCAGAATAATCAGGCACACCATCTATTAATAACAACAGAGGAGGCGGAAAGACATAACAAGAAAACTGTAGCGGACACTTTATTCTGTCTGGGATGCAGAAATAAGACTTGACATAAAGAATAACTGCAATGAGAATATGATTTATTGTTTACAACATGTCATAAGACAAAGGTCTTAGATATTAGTGGCCTAATAAAGTGATATAATGCTTGCTATGTGTTTATCCATGTGGTAAATAGATAGCACAATTGACATCTGAAGCACTGTAAGAGGAGCAATGGCTACAAAATTAGAACTCTGAGTGGTAGTGGCAGAATTTTTTGCTAATTTCATCTCTCAAGGAATAGGGAAAAACATTACTCTCCAGTAAAATTCAAATATCTGGTAAATTAAAAGATTATTGGTGACAACATTACAATACTGCTTTCCTTTCCTCCACCCTCTGTAGGAGAGGACAATGTACATTAAAGAATTTCCAACCTGACACAAAACTATTGCAGCATCTCAACACAAAAGAAGCTCAAAACTAGAAATTCCATTTTACAAAGAGGTTGAGGCTGCAACATTGTTTCTGATGCAGAGTGAAACCTTTCCAAGAGAAAAAAACTCTCAGTGCAAAGTCCAGCACTGCCCCTCTGAATTACTCCATCTTCCTGCGGCCTCGGTGACCCTCAGGCCTGACTCCAACAGCACAAGATATGACCATCAGGAGCTACTTCCCACAAAAGTACCCTAAGAGCAAGATTACTGCCATTATGAGACTGAGATATCTGTTACTGAACTGAACATTACACCCTGGAGAAAGATACTCTTCTGGACAGAGAAATTTGAAGCTTTCTGGTAAATGTGAACATAGCAAAAATCCCAACTCTAGTGGCTATCTCCCATGACAGGCCAAACACGCAGGTGGCACTTTTCAAATTCAAAACTCAGCCATAAATCTCAGGTCACACACACAGGGATTCATGCAGACTGAAGTAATATGTCTGACTTCAATGAGCAAATGTTCAACACAGTCCCATCCCCTGTCCTTATTTTTGTGTAACTGGTTCGAGATTTAGGTCTACTCAGATCCTTCACAAAGAGCAATGCAAACATGAGGCTACACAGGGATTAAAGCATACTCTCAATAAGCAAGAATGGCAAAATTGGGAAGTGAGCATATCAGAGGTGAACAGTGTCTCACTTGGTATCTTGACTTATTTTATTAAAGACTAAATCCAATCAATATGCTCAAGTTTTTCAGAATTCAGTCACAAAACAGTTGCAGGCCAGGTCCTCATGGATCATCTATTTTTATGAGAAATCTCCTTGATACACAAGGTGCCCTAGTCTAGTGCTATTCTTCTTCATATCCATAAAGCCCTCTAACTCAAGTGGTAATTTTGCAGACTTTGACTTGCCCTAAGTAACACTTCTTCATGTCATGGGGAGACAGTAATACCTCTTCCCAGCAAGTACAAATTAGCAAGAGCCTCTCCTACCAAAAGGCACAGCCTGCTTGTTCTTTCACTAAAATATTTGTATCTGTCTCTGTAATAGTTCCTTTAGCTAGGAGCAAAGCTGTAGTTAGGCAAAGCACTGGGAAACTGCCACGTGCTCCTGCAACTATATGTTGCACATAAAATAATTCAAACACACTATTAGAGTGTGTAATTTAGCTCATATGTAGTTAGAATGTGCAGAGTTTGCCAAGTGACTGCATCCAGCTGGAAAATCAATTTATATATGCCAGTTTAATAAAACTTGAAAGTCTTCCACAATACATGAAGAAATGTTAGACAAAGTTGAAATTGTACCTTGTGTAAAACCAAATCTAGCTGTAAATTACAGGCTGAGTGTGAAGGATCATTTCTCCCCCGCCAAAATTCATATAAGCGGTCTCCAATTTGGGGATGGAAGAGCAAACATACTGTAATAAAATGAAACTTTGTACAACTCCAAGTACAAGCTTCCATGGCCAGATTTTGGCAGAAGAAACTTTAAAGCAAAATTGACTTCAGCCTTGAGCCATCTCTCACTAGTTTACATCTGCAGTAGTCAGGGACTACACTGGTGCAGAAGAAAGCAAAACACAGGTGATTTGATGGTACAGAGGGCTGGTAACTCACATGCTTTTTTTGTGTACCACAAGTGAGCCCAGCGCTCCCAATCTGGACTAACCACATTGTCTGTCTCTTCAGTTTCCCATTCATTCTCACTTCAGAAAACACTATTTTGTTGTCCTTGAGCTGCACACTCTATTGCTATGTGTGTATATAAATCCAGCCCAGGCACTAACAAGGCTATTAATTCCCTGCCTCTGTTTTGCTGGTGGCAACCCAGGCAGCTTGGTTGCCTTGTGATTGCCCTTGTAGGGTGCAGGTGCAAAGCAATGGGTGTTACCAGTCCTGTTCTGGACAGACAAAGCACTGCAAAAACCTTGGCATGGATGCTGCTAATTACCCTACTTGCTTCCACTTTCAGAAGAGGGATGAATAGCTATGGGGCACAGAAATGCTCCTGGAGTAGCACTTCCTCTTCCCTCTGGTTTCTTGCTTGAAGCCCTATGGGGTGAGCTGAGAACACCTGTGCCCAGGCAAGAGGTACATGTTTTTGTTTTCAGAGCCATCTGTTAACACCTTTTACTAACACCAGCAAACAAACTCTCATTAGTACGAGGGAACACACAAAACTGCAGAATTGAACCAGGCTTTCACTGCACTTGGTTCTTTGTCTTCTGGACAAACCATACAAGGCAGGAAAAGTAACACTCATCTGCAAAGCACTGCTAGCCTGATCTTCTTTTCATGTATGACCCTATCTAGTTACTCGTCATCTGCATTTGCAGATAGGATTGCCTGCAGAGGCAAGATGAGTGCAGAAGTGCTTGGGTGCATGCTGCTTGCACACTGCCTACACCTCCCTGACCAGGTCTCCATGGGCAATCCCCTTTCAAGGTGCCCCTGTGATGCAAGGTGACTAAGAGTAGCCAGGCAGAAAGCGACTGTAGGGCAGCTCACATGAATGTACACCATCCTTGTGAAGCGCCCTGACTTTGCTCTGAACCCAAAACAAGACATACATGGATCCTTCATTCAACACTTGTTAGTAGCTGAGGGATCTATTCTGTTTATTATAGCATTACAAAAACCCCAGGAAAACTCTATTTAGATCAATGGCTACATCATCAATATCCTGGAAACTTAATTTGGCCCAGTTCCTAACATGTGTACCCTGAAAGCACTTCCAGCTTTCAAGTTTTCAGATATCAAGGTTATCAAGGGAATTCCTCAAGCCTTTCAGATGAATCAAATGCATCTTGGCAAACTGTTTCTATCAGAGTTGTAGGAATCAATCCTTGCTCACATGAACAAGCTCTCACTATTGCACCTTAACCTGCTAATCTCCTCACCAGTCTTCTCATTCACCCTCACTTAGGGCATGCTGTTTGTTGGCACGGAGCATTGGCACGCACCCCTGTTTTCACACAATATACAGTTTCAGCTTGGCTTAGTGCTTGACAACCTCAGTATCAATGCAACCACTCACAGAAGTAAAGGTCATTGATTTAAACCGCAAGTATTCAAGGTCATTTTTTTACATTCGCCACTGTCCAACATACAGTTAGGCTTTCATGTGCAGGCTGTATTTCAAGAACTGCCAGTAATTTTCATTCCATGTATGGTAGGTTTTATGCCAATATGTATGCTTTACCTCTAATGGCAAGAATATATGAGAGAGTGGAAGGTCAATCTTTTATAGACAATCCAAGAAAAAACAACAAATTAGAGAAAGAAATGGAAACACGTGTACTCAGCAAGAATCCTAGCAGGAATCACTTTCTAGGTGATTAAATACAAAAATGGGCATTGTCCAGTCGATAAAACCATGGTGGGGCCTGTATGCGCACCAGTCACACAAGTGCCTGGAATGCAGAGCCATTCAAGCTCAGCTTTTAAAAAGGCTCTTCTGGACCTGGACTTAAGCCAGGTATGAAAGCCCTGGGGTAAATTTACCCAGCTCTTGCAATGGCCATCTAATCTAACCTGGTTTATTGGCTTTGAAACAAACTAGAAACACTCAAGCAGCCAGTAACCATTCTTCAGCTGGGGGAACAGCCAAGGAAAGCTGAGCACAAAAAGACTGTTTAGCTAACTTTGCTAACTTTGCTCCCCAAGATCATTCTTGACTATAGCCTTGAAAAAAAAACAAACAAAAAACCCACCAAACTAACAAGTATAGACAAGGCAGCTAGTACAACTATTTTTTCTAGATGTGGCAGTACCGGTTTAAAGAGTGTTCACAGACCCACAACTAGTTCTCCTTCCCTCCACTGAAATACAACTATTGATAAAATATATAAAGCACCATTACACTTTGGCCTGAGATAATTATATTGACATAGGAAAAAAAGTAGGAGTTACTGTATCATTACAGCTATATCAGTGAGATTAAAGCAAAACAATGTATGTATATAGATATCTTTCAGATTGCCATGCAAGGTACAAACGGCAGCTATTGCTGAATACTGTATACGTACAAGACTTGATTTCGTTAGCTTTGCATGAACAGTTTCTAAGTATGTGACACTTAAGTTTTCCGATGGATGCAAACCACGTAACACAACTGGAATGGCTCAAGTTCATGTCAATAGATATTTCCACCTATTGCATCAATTTCCTGCTCAATTCAAATCAGCAACAACTATGTATCCTATTTTGATTAGCTTGACTTTACCTTTGATTTGGTGAGCTTAAATTTAAAAAAGTAGGAAAGAGAATCTATCACTGATAATAAGAAATACAAGGCTTTGCTTTTAAACCAGAAAGTGGTTATGATTTTGAGATTTGAATCATGTAGTTCATTATCTTACACCCTTAAGCATTATCAGAGAGAAATGTCAATATGTGCCAGGACAACAACCTTTATGAAACAGGCCAGAAACTAGTATTCAGTAAATAAGCAAACCCCTATGGTTTCATCTTGAGCATTAAAGCCCACTTGCTCCCTAGTCTGCCAGAGTTTATTGATTCTAGCAGGAACTGTGTGCTTAATCCTCCATCCCTTTCTTGGATGTAACGCTAGCAAGAAGTGAAAGGTAGTTTTACTGTGGGGGACGACTACAACACCAGTCCCCATAAATACATATAACTTAAAAGTGATTTCAGGATGTAGCAATTCGTTCCAGTGGGACCAAATTAATCTTTAGTCCTGGGGACACCCATGAGGCCCTTCTGTCACAAGCCATGGTAAGAGCCACAAATCAGTCACTCAACAGATACAAGTTTCAAGCAAGGTTGAGGGCCTGCCCTTTAAAAGCCAGATCCTCCTGCATAATTTTGAGTTGGATTCCCAAAAAAAATCAAAAGTCTGAACGAGGCACCAGCCATGATCCACCAGTGTACAGCAGAACAAGATGGTAAGGAGGCAATCCAAGTATCCATAGACAAAGAGAAAGATGCAGGATTTTTGAAAAACAGATGATTAATGGGAGACATAGAGCTGAAAGGCAATGGTTTTCCAGTCCTGAGATAGCTTCTTTAAAGAAAAGACATCTTGACCTAAAAGAAGGAATGGAAGAGACATTTGGTCCTGCCATAAATGCATTTTGAGGTGAAAGAGAGTAAGATCAGGTGTCTGTATCACTTACATTTTTCTGATGACTTCCAGAGCATGAGCACTTCAGTCATACAGTAATTTTAGTGGAAGCATTTAATAATGAAAGCAGCATTTCAGGTCCATTTTTATTGCAGATTTGGTTTCTAAGCAACAAATTACAAACATTTCAAGAGGGCTGCATGCAGTTTATAGTCATATATGCAGTCATATAAATTATCTATGTATATTTGGCAGAAGAGATGGTGGGAGAAATTTCTGAAGATTACTTCTACTGAAATAATTTTATTAAATAAAAAAAAGGGAAGAAAGAAAAGTTGAAAGCCATTTTGGATTGTGAAGATATTGACACTTTTGAAATGGAAAGGGCATATAGGTCTCTAGCCTCAGGTCCATTGGCTGAGGAATCTTGTTGGGCTGTAATAATCAAACTTTTAAGATTCAAAGAACATAATTCTGAAAAAGGAAATACAATACTCACAAGAAAGAAAGCAGAGGATATAGAAAGGTGAGAGAGAGTTCGTATTTTCTCCAGCTCTAGCAAAAAAGAAAAGAAAAGAGAAGAAAGAAACTGTTGAATTTGAGTCTTTAATGCCAGGAAGGGGAAAAAAAGTGAGACATGAAATTTTGCAACCTACCCCCATAATAACAGCAGGAACCATCACCATCTAGCAGAGGCAGTTGAACAGTTTATCAAGGACATTTTCCCTTATGCTATCGATTTCACTTTCATAGCAGCACATAGGCTTTTCCATGTTACTTGGCCCTATTCCACAGCTTTTATTGAAGATTAAGACTTAAAAGAGAAGAGAAAGCAAACAGAAAACAAGTACAGGCTCAACATGTTGATGGAAGTTTATACTGTGGGTCTGCCTTGTTGCTCTAAACATAATTGTTTTAGCTCCAGGCATTACAACTTCAAACTGTGATTAGTTTAAAGGCTTACTGAATGTGAGTTTATGGAGAAGTGTTTTAATTTCTATGCTTATTTCCATTCATCACGTACTATCCTTGAAAGGAAGAACAGCCCAATGCGTTTTCATGTTTATCATTATGATTAATCATTTTCAGTAAAATGTGTGAATGTGGGGTGTAAATGGGAAGTGGGACGCTGTCCTTGGTCAGGTCAAGTAGCAGAGGCATCAGTTTGTGCATATTTACTTTTAATGCTATATGGAAAGCTGAAACAGATGAGAATCTGATTTTTGGAGTTGCTGAGTGTTCCAAGCTCTCATTTACCATTGTGAGTTTGCTGGTGCTCAGCCCCTCTTAAAAAGCAAACAGCAAGTTATGAACTAGTTTTGCTGTGGAGATAACTGTTCAAATGTAAACCAGTGCACTGAGTCTGCTCCCAGGCTACCCACGTGCTCCCTCCACCACTCAGAACATTCTCTAACACAAACAGAAAAAAACCCTTGGTATGTTGTAGCTCACTTCTGTACTCCAGAATCAAAAATGCCACATACAATATCCACATGACAACAGGTCATGAGAGGGGCAGTATTTTTGAGGAGATGGGACCTTGCATCAGGGTGGGGAAACCTGTGCTGCTTCTCTGCCAATTCCCCATCCTGCTGCCTAGGCCCAGCCATGGTGCTTGCTACCTCCATGCTCCTCCTTCCTCCCCCCTTCACGCTTTATGCACCCTGACCCTTCACTCTGGGCACTGCTGGGGTTTGTAACTGAGGGTTCATCCACAAAGGTAGAAGAGAGATGCCTTCCCTAAGTGGCTTGTCCCCCATCCTTCACCCAAGGGCTCTCAAGTTTCTACCAGGAAATTTCCCTGGTGCCTGGCTGCAGCTACGGCATCCCAGTGCACTGAATTCAGAAAATCAGCTCATCCTCACACCTCTCTCCTTTCAGGAGAGCCTGCAGGAGCATTTTCAACCTATCCCACCAAAGCTGCCCTTGCACAGCATCCCAAGAGGTAGGCGGGAGCAAGGCTGCAGCCTGGCAGTCAGGACAGTCACCTGGAGGGGAAGCAGGTGGCCAGCAGTGGGTCAAGGCCCTTCCCTGGGAACACCGTATATATTTTAACTGCTCGGTGTATAGCATGAGGAACAGGAGGCAGGAACGAAGACCCAAGTCCCCTGTGGATCCAACCCTCTGTTTTATTATGTGCATGTGCGACAATGTTATACAGCAGACCTCTGGTCTGGTTTTGTGTCTTCAGGCTGCAGTTTAATGATGAATAATTAGGTTCTGGACAGCTCTTGGCAAAGGCTGCCACTGCATACTTTATTGCTATAATGGATGTTAATCTGAAAATTGTGTTTGCAGTTTTGTTTGATCATGTATAATGAAAGTGGTCAAATTGTAATTTGGCCTTATTAAAAAAAAATTAATACCATCAAATCTATTTCAAATCAGGATCCAAATCTTAGTCTCATTTTACACCAGTGAAAACAAGAAAGAATGCCACTACATCCAACCATCTTACGTGACCACAAGAGATGAATAAAAGAGTCTCAAAAATAATTTGAAAGGGTTAAGAGTTCAACTGCAGTAACAAACTATAGGATCTCAAGGGAGCAGTTTTACTTACACAGACAGCTACAGCTCAGAATCAGTGGTCTATCATTACAACATAGTAAGGTACCACAAATATAAAAGGTAAGTTATATTAAATATTTGAAATCACTGCATATTCCAAGGTACATATGTTTTGCATCTGACTGTGCTGGGAATATCACTGCTCAGAAGTGGCATCCTGAAAATCATGATGTAAGAGATTTTCAAAGATTAAATGGTACCTGCATGTCAAATATTGCTTCCATATCTTGTGACTAAGACACTTGTAGCATTTGCTACAAAATACAAAAGCAAATTAGTCATAACTGACTGAAACACTGATCAAAATACACATGTAAGTGATTTCACCTTCTTATGATCCAAGACAGTGGCAGAAACACAACCTACAATACACCCCCAAAAAATATGTTTTTTAAATCTTCCTATAGTAATAGCTGCAAAACTAATCAGCAGCTGAAACTGTTAAAACAGGAACTTCTGACAACGTTGATGTGAGAGCTAACAAAATAGGGCAATCATCCTCTCAGGAATGCTGTGCTGCTCATGCAGCTGCCATGCCACTGTCACAGTCTTGTGAAGGAAATTTGAGTGACGCTGGCCTGCGAGGCTGAAGCAAAGTGGATCATACCCTAAAGTCTTTATGGAAACACATTTCCACTGATTTCAATGAATCAGAGACAGGTTAGAGCCAATGGGATTTTAGTCTGGGTAAGGACAGAGACACGAATGAAGTTTTCAGCATTTGTCTTTACCTTTGTAAAGAAATAATGAAAAGATACTGCAAATGTTGCATATCTGTCAGCTAAATTCATTTTATCTACAACACTTTATTGGTCTAGAGAACAATTCAAATCTCAAATTACAAAATTACCTAGTTTAACGCTCCCACAGTACTGAAGCCTTCAAACCCTGAAATACAGTCTCCAAGTTCCCATTCTAATTGTCATCAAAGATATACTCCAACATTAAGCCCATGTCAGCCTTAGTGGAAGCAGATGAAGACGCCAGCCACATCTGGTCTGACTTCCCTGTAACAACTACAGCCGATTGAGCCATATCAAAGAAAACGTATTTCCTTGAAAAATAACTACTCTTTTTCTTTCGGGAAAATAATTGCAAAAATGCTAATTTAATATTTAATAAGTCTTATTTAAAAATACATTACCAAAACATCTCCTGGACTAGAGCAGACCAAAAATACCAGAGAGCAAGTTGCAACATTCCCCCTTTGAGCAACTTTGTTTCAGTGTAGGAAGAAAAACATTTTTAAAACTCAGCTTCTGTGGCAGAATATAAATTTAAATTCAAATCCGAGTTCTTCAAAGACTTGCTTAATCTACAGACTCCTGTACTTGCCCCCTACCAAGGAATGGCCCATGCAGGTCCTTCACAAACTCCAGGCCTTGCTCGCTCTGTGACACAGGCGATTTTGCTGTTACTCTGGATGAAACCAGCACTACTTACATGCAACATAGGAAGGTACCTTCAGGTACTCAGGAGAACATGCACTCTCACTCTGTATTTTAAATTAAACATGCTGTCTGCTAGTTTTATTAATTTTTTTTAATCTGTCATAACAGATACTTAAAGCACTTCTCAATTCTTATCTAATATCATGGCCATTGTAATGTTAATAAAATTCTTATTCATTGATGTCTACATTCTTGCTTTTCTCATCACAAACAGGGATGTTTTATTGTCCTAACTTAAAGAAAAGAGAGCCATGGCATACAAAAATTAAATCTCAGGTAGATTCTAATTTTTTTAAGTACCTTCTTAACAAAAAAGGTATAAGTTTTCTGTAAGTAGTTGGTTGGCAGGCCAGTCACTTCTTACATGACTCTAAAAAGAACTCCTCATTAGACATTTGCATACCAAAAATAAATTAAGTGTATATTTTAGAGGAAAAATTCTCATTTCTTCTATTGGCAAGCTCTAAAACAGCCAGGCATGACTGGAAAGCAGAGACCTGCACCCCGAGATTGTAGTTTACTGATACAGGTATTATTTATGCTCTCTACTTTTTACTTCTTTCAACCTCTTCTCTGAGCTATGGCTGTGAGTCAGGCATCCAGCTGCATGGACAGAAATAAATTAAATTCCACAGCGCTTGCAGAGAACAGACACACATGTAAATCTGAAGGATATCTACCAATAAAAATTTATCTTGATTTTTTCTTATGACAAAACACTGAAGTGTTTAAGAACACTTTGGAGGACAGAAAAACAGGCTACCAAACAAAATTTTCCTTTACAAACATGTTTAAGGGAATTATCCTCTGTGACATAAGCACAGGTTAAGCACAATCCCTAATGCATGAGACTGTTTCCTCCATCACAGATGTGGACTATTGAAATTTACCAAAGGTTTTGGAACTGATGCCAGTAACAAGAGAACAGGTAGGAAAACAAGTTTTGTTTCTTTGCTAAACATTCCTACAATCCCTATTACTGTAATATCTGAAAATGTCTCAAGTGAAGCGGAAGGAGAAATGCCATCTTTTTAAAGCGAAAATGGTATATTTCTTTTTAAAAATAAAAATACTTATTTCCCATGCAAGCATTAATCTGTTGTATTTTGGGGGCTGGTGCAGGGAGATGTGTGTTTTTTAACATTTAATTTCCTTTTTAACAGATCAAAAAAGGAAAAATGCCTTGGTTTTCAATGACCTTTTTCAATTTCAAAAAAAAAATCACTTTTTAAAACCAAGAAATATTATTAACAAAAGTAAACTCCATCAGGAGAACAAATTTTCACGCTTGGATTCTTCTTTCCATAAGAAAAGCCAGAAACTTTAAAAAGAATGAAAATTTTCTGCTCAAACCCTCTTTTTATTTTCACTTCACAAAGCCCTTTTTAATTAAAATATAAATTCAACAATTAAAATTCTACAATTTTTTCACTAGTATTTACAAATTCAAAACACAGTTTCATCTTTCGCATGCTGGGGAGAAATATTTTAAATTAAAATTAAAGACTAAATGTAAATTAAAGCAGTGACTATTGCATGAGTCTTTGTGTGAGGAAATCATTGAAGGAAAGTCTGACAGAAGAGTATTGCATTGCATTTTAATTCTGATAGTATAATTGTTTTAGTTTGGAGGGAGCCTTTTTTGTCTTTTGCAGGAGAAGTCCTGTAATCCAAGCCGCCTTGTCAGGAATTGACCAAGTGTTCCTCCCAATGGTCAGCACTTTCCAGTGGTTCAGTTTTCAAAGGAACTTTTAGGATGGAAGAAAGCAAGGCAAAAGAATTTTGCTGATCCATTTTTCAGAAAGCAATGGTGCCGGTTAGAGCACACACAGTCTTCAAACACTCAGGGCAGCAGCAGTTCTGAGTAGGAGCCACACACAGGTTTGATGAGGTTAAACTTCATAACTTTGCTCAGTTCAGCCTGACTTCCTTGAATGCAGGCAAAATCTCAGGCCACTACTGACCACCCCAAGAAGAGTTCTTGGTACCAGGAACAGGGATGGTGAATTGGATGCTTCAAGAGCAGGAAGCCCATAAGGTGAGTTAAGCACAAAAGTAAAGTGCACTTGCCAAGTTGTCAGGACAGATGGGTTGGGTTTGGACAACTCAGAGACTTTCCTATATGTGCCTTTCCATTGCTTGCTAAAATATTTACATTTTAATAGTTTATAAGTTCCAGAAACACATAGTTTTCCAAATAGTCATGTCAATCGCTCCATAGCAGTGTGTGTTAACAGTGCACTAATTTATTTGGATAGAACTAGAACTGGCTTGAACCTATATTCAGCATTCTTTGGTCATTTGTGAAACAGTTGGATTCATTTTTCCCTGCACAAGTCACCAAGACAAATGTCATTTTCCTTATAATTAGAAAATGGATGCAAACACAAATAAGTCTTGATTTCAGAGATGATGGAGAATAATGGTGTGTTCAAATATTTGAAGTCAGATGTATCTTTGCTTTTTGCTCTGCTTGGATCTTAAGGTAAAATGACAAAAGAGTGTCCCAGCTTGCCTACCAAACCCTTTCACAAGTTTCATGCCATCACATGAGCTGACTTTCTTCCTTCAGCTCTAACCATTGCACAGCATGCAATGCTCTCTCCATTTTTGCTTCCTTGTCTGCAGCATTACCAGGAGACCAGCCACCATCAAAAATGTTTGTGCTTCACCACCACAAAACCAGGATAGCAGAGCAGTGATACAAGTTCACTGGCAGAATTTGCTTCTTTATTTAAAACCAAACCAAAACAAAACAAAACAAACCAAAACAAAACAAACAAACAAACAAACAAGCAAACAACAGCAAAAAGATTTATTCTGGCAGGACCCAATTCATAGCATTTACATCAAGCTCAGGTGGGAGAAATTCCAACAAAGAGGAATCAAGAGGGTGAAATGCCAACACGAATAGGTGCCAATGGCAGAAAATATTGCTAATTTAGGCTCATACAGTGAAACTTTGACATTTGTGGGCCAATCCCACAAGCATTACAGGCCTGCACATCCTGGATGAGTATCTGGGGCAAATCTGGTAACTTAGGTAGCTTACAAACAGTAAACTCCTGATGCACGTTACTTAAAAACAAAATGCACATGAAAATGCTAAAATAGTGTGTTCATAATGCTCTTCATAAGAGACCACACTGGTTGCAAGTTATGAGATCTTTGCTCCTTCGGTGTCAGTCCAAGCAAAGCCCAACTTGAAGACGTGCTCCCATGCTTCCCAATGCTCCCATGACCAAGCATGGGCTGCTCTCAGTCAGGAAGCCCCCTCAGCTGCCTTAGGGGTTGCAGCCATGTATGCAAAACCGAATCAGAATTCCTCAGAGTAATGTAGCAACACCCCTTATTCCCATGGCACACTCCTGCCTTTCCAAACCAGCATCACATACCCATGAAACATCACACCTGTGCTCCCTACACCACTTTACATGCTTCTCCCTGGGTGTAGCTTACACCAATGCGGGCCTGAGCCCCACATCTTAAACTGCTCACAGTAACATCAGTCCAACCTTACTAATTTCAGAGTATATTGCACTGGGTTAAATCAGAGATAAATGCATCCCTAAGTCTTCTGGTTTCCTTTATAGCATCAGTGCACTGGCATTTGCAATTCTGTCCTGAGCAGTTGATTCAGGGAGTTCAGGACTGCTGAAAGCTTCTGAAAAAAAATGACTGAAGTAGTTAATAAATCCTAGGAGGGAGTGTAACTGCACAACATTTGTAGGACAAGGAGCATTCTTTACAGAAGTTATTTTATCCTGTGTTTTATACTGGTCTCCTCCATCTGTCACACAGCTACAGTGTTCAGTTCTGCCTTGTAGGAATTCACTTTTGGCCTCACACTACATTCTCCTTGCTAGAGTAACACTTTCCCTAGGTTTGTGCAAGCCTTCTGCATCTGTTTTATGTGTAATGATACCAACAAACAGCATTAAATTCTGTGGATGCATTTGTTCTGTGGCCCCCTGTGATATGACAGGGGTTAATACTATTTCAGTGAGAAACTGAAAGCATCTCATGACAGTCTGCACAGTAATTGAGAGGTTTCAGGTATAACTCAACAGAAAAGTTTGAGTCTACCCTCCCTCAGCTTTTACACAACTACTGCAATGAAAACTGCTACAAGGAGCAGGAAGTATCCATATCCAAGGCCTGAGAGACCTCCATATGCAGGTTGAAATCCTGAACATGATTGTCACCACTCCTAGCTATTAAGTTCCTATGATATTGCCACACTTAACAGTGATAGATAGATAGATCCAGTTTTCTGGCTTGTTGTTTTTTGGGGGTTTTTGTGGTTTTTTGTTTGTTTGTTTTTATTTTTCTTTTAAGCATCTCCTAAATTTAGTTTGTTTGATTTTAAATACTAGCCTGAAATTGTGATATTGCCACAGTTTCTCATGTCCTCCTCCCTCTTTGGCCAGAGTCAAAACCGGGTCTTCAAGTCCATTTTCCAACACCGTTTCAAGCAGAACGCTGAGCCAAGCCTCTGTCTTACAGCACAGACAGGTGGGAAGGATCACTTGCACCTTCCTTCTGATACCAAAAAGCTCACATAGTTTTTCCCTAGAATATAGCCAAAGCCAGCCACTCACTTTTATACTACTATGGTCGCCTAATTTAATTCTCAGGCTAAATAACTATGTATTTAAGCTCCAATTAATACTTTTGATTCAGCAGTTCATATACCTTCATAAGCAGTACCTTTAACTTTCCATGCCAACACTTCCACTATTCTGTGCACACTCACTACATGCTAAGCGCGTCAGTCATTTGTTGCCAGTGATCAGTGCAGGTCATCAGAGATTCAAAGTCCCTCAGAAGGTCTCTGACCACTGCTGCTGGTCTGTAATGCCGGCCCAAAACGATTTTCAAGTTTAAGGACATTACAGTGGCATAAAGAGCAGCAGCTCTGAAGGAAGTCAGGATGTTTCCCCTGCAAAAAGGCAGTAAGACAACACAGCACCTCAGATTGCTGCAGTTACATCAGGAGATGTCTGTGCAGAAAGCAGAAGTCTATGGCTGGTTGTACTGGTTCCTCTACTGCCATAGCAAGGTTTGTGCAACCACTTCAAGCTAACCTGTAGCCACCTGATGGTGGGCAGCTGCTTCATCCACTGAACAAGTCTGATCAGTCAAGTTTTCTTCACAAATCAACTCAAGATGTGAAACCTTAAAGGACTTGCTGCTTAGATGCCAGTGGAAATAAAATCTGATAGCAGCTTTCTCCTTAACCCAAAATGAACAAAAACCACCCTAATTGTTTCCTCTGCAGGAACTCCCTTTGGGGATAAGTCATACAGGATTTGGATCACTTCCTGGATTTGTGTGCATCTATCAAACAGCACACAGCAGCAAAGCCAACAGCACCCCATTCCCGCTTCGAAGTACAATCCAACAGAAAGGAAAGAGAGATTCAGAACTAGGGGATTTGAATTGCCTCCTCCGCTATTCACAAGGTGAAGAATTATTTGATATGTAGGCCAGCAAAAGGTCCCCTTTCCTTTGTCTATAAAGGCCCATCCTGCTAACGCGAACAAAGGAGGAGACAGAAGTTGCAATGCATATTGAAAGTAACAGAGAAAGAGATATTCACAGCGGGCAGGGATTTGATAATGCAGACAGTGGAAAAAAAAAAAAAGAAAAAAAAGAACTTCTTAAGATTCTTTCTAAGAAAAATGAATCTTCACTGTGCTGGTGCTTTCATTAGAATGCCTCATGCTTTTTTCTTGCTCTTTCTTCCTGACACAGTAAGTTACATTCAGGCTGACTGCAACACTTTTTCAGGGCCCGGCATTGTTCCTCGCCCAGATGGTTCCCTCCCAACCTTGGCATGCAGCGCAGTGCCCCAGTGGCAAATGTGACGGCACCTCCAAGGACTGAGGATGCTCACGCTCCTAATGGTGATTAAAAACCATCACACCTGCAACAGGGCTCGGCATGCTCGCCTTTTCAAAATCAAGGGGAAGGACACAAAGCAAGGCTGATGTAAAATGAGGTAGGGCAAAGGAAAGTGTCAAACCTTTTCATGTGAAAGCTGTTCTTCCTACTCAAGACAGTATATCAGAGGCAGATGAGCTATGTCTTCTTTGGAGCTTTAAATGCTGCACTTCCTTGGAGTGTGGCAAAATTCAGCCATGCAAGTCAAGAGTTCACAGCAATTTCGTTATTTTGTTTAGTGTGGCTTTTCTAGGTAATTATTGCCACTTTCTGGGACCTATATTGTTACAGCAGCGATATGAAACCCTGCAGTAGCATCATTTATAGATGCTACTATATAGCAAAATGTATACCTATATAAATATATATATATGTTATATAGTAAAAAATCCTAAGGTACTTGCAGCCAGACATAAGACAGACAAAAGACAGAAGACAAGTATAACCCACATTTTACAGGAAGGATAGGAAGGCATACTACAGACTTGACCTGTGTCTCACCAATACAAACGTGAGCCCAGGTCTCTACAGACGTGATGCTGAGCCTCGTCAAGGGAACCACCTTTCCTTTGGTGAAGCCATGGAGGTGGTGTGCCTGAAATGCTGATTGCAGCTGACGTTACCAATAGATAATCAAAATTTGTCTACCAGAAAAGCCACAACTCGCATGTGTGGGGTTGCACGAGTCACCTGGTGCACTAGACAATCCAAGACAGCCTTGGATTGCCTTGAGGCCCTGTCTCTGCAGAGATGACTCTGTGTAGATAGCTCAGCCCTGAGTTGTCTGGTAAGCCCGAAAGTGAACAGGGCAGTGCTCAGAAACCTGAGTTGAGCCTTGAAATCCCCCACAGATAATATGCCCTGAGTCCCAATCAAACCACCATTCAGCTGCCTAAAAGTAAATAGTATTACTCAGCCTTTCCTCATGATACAGGAGATAGGCAGTTAAGTAAAAATACCAGTGATACTAACACTGGAGAATGTAACGTGACTACCAACTGGCAAGCTCAAAATGACAAGCTACAGACCCCACTGAAAAGAGAGTTCATCCTGGTCTAGCAAACATTCAGAATCCTCTAGAAATATGGCTTGAGTTCAAGGCTTTGTACAACTTCACGTGTAGTTTAATGTCTCCAGTCCAACATGAGGTTACTAAATTGTTGAGTTCTAGAAATCTGAATCTAAATTGCGAACATCAGGCTGAAATAATATCTTTTCCCACATTCACAAGGACATCTTGGCAAATGGAATTATTGCCAAATGTCACATGTTTGGAGAAGAAAACATGTATGCTTCTGTACTTCAGAGAACTTTGTATTACAGTGATTCCAAAGCCTAAGGAGTACTGCAGTCTCTGAAGAGAGTGGAAAAGACAGAGAAAAGCAAATAAAATATCATATCTCACTTGCTT
Source organism: Mesitornis unicolor (assembly GCF_000695765.1). Lineage (NCBI taxonomy): Eukaryota > Metazoa > Chordata > Aves > Mesitornithiformes > Mesitornithidae > Mesitornis > Mesitornis unicolor. The sequence continues at coordinate 20,712 of NW_010161171.1, read as the reverse complement.
GATGCCTACCACAACCAGAGATCTCAGAGATCTCAGTCTTAGCCCTCTAAGGCTGGAAAAGAGTCACAGAATCATAGAATGGTTTGGGTTGGAAGGGACTTTAAAGCTCAGCCAGTCCAACCCCCTGCCATGGGCAGGGACACCTCCCAGCAGACCAGGTTGCTCAAAGCCCTGTCCAGCCTGGCCTTGAACACTTCCAGGGAGGGGGCATTCACAACTTCTCTGGGCAACCTGTGCCAGTGTCTCACCACCCTCACAGTAAAGAATTTCTTCCTAATATCTAGTCTAAGTCTACCTTCTTCCAGTTTATATAATACACCCCTTTCTATTGGGAGTCATATGCTCCCAGTGAGCAAGTATGCAAAATTCTAGAGAAAGGAGGAACCAAGGAGGAACACAGTTCAACATGGTTCTGAACATTTTACCACTGTTACTTTGATACATATTTAATCTTACTCACTGGAGGAAAGATTGGTCTTCAGTAATGCATACACTATTTAAACAGATACAGATAAACCAAAAGAAAACCCACCTACATTAGTGTTCAAAATATTTTAGAAATTGGGGGAAAAAAAACCAAAAAACACTAACGCCACCATAGTAGAAAGATTGTCCCCAAAACAAGCATTAGAAGTCCACAGTATCCAAAGTTAAAATTGCATTTAAAAGAAATTCTTGTATTTTGAATAAGAAAGACACCCAAGCAGCAATGTTACTAATTAAAACCCCCTGCAAAGCCCTCAGTAATCCCCAAGCAAAGGGCAGCCAGTCTGTTACTGCAGGCTATACACTGGGAGTTGCTGCTGTGCAGCTCAGTAACCAGCCCTCACATGGATGGTGGCCACAGCAGTCCAGGGTCAGCTAGCCACCAAGTGATGCAGAGATGCTCTCTGAGACTGCTCTGCTCTCTCACAGAGCAGTGGCAGCTCAGCAGCGCTGTAGGACACCTTGTGCTGCCCCTGTGACATACTCCACATGTTGTCTACATAGTCACGTGCTGTGGAAATTGGAAGGTCCCCACAGTTTATTCACTGAAATGTGCAATAACACACTCTTGGGGGTATGCTGTTAGTAGTGTTTTGACATATTTAAGTGTGAAGCAGTTTTTGTTACGAAGTTTATGGAAGCTGACAGTTCTACTATTAGTTAACAATTGAAAGAGATTATTAATGCAGGGGCAAATCAGTGCATCTGTACAGACCTGTATCTGCTGGAGACTTGTCTCTTGTTTTTTGAGTTGTTCTTCACGAGAAGTGAACGTAAAGGCATCAGCACACAACCTCTCAGACAAAGATGGTGCTCCAGTGCATCCAGAGTTAGGACAACATACGTTAGAGTTAGGATAACTTATCAAATTACAAATGTTCCCCAGAAATCTTCCACATGCCCTCTGTGCCTCTTGTTCATTACCTGTGAATACTCCTTCTGTACCTAAAGGCACAGGTATGCCTATATCTATTTCATATGAAAGTTATTGAAGTAAAGTTTCACAAGGTTTACCATGTTTTCATTAAAGAACCACACTGCAAAATCTTAAAGAAGCCATAAAAAGACTTCCTACAAGAAAGAAGCCACTGGATAAATCTTTGAGTGAAACTGACTTTCTGATAGAGTATAGGTCCTTTGGCCCAATGTTGCATGATTTTAACAAGTATAGTAACTTTGGAAGTTTCCTACCTTAAGTGATTTCCAGAAACTATTTCAGCCAATCACATTTAAAAAAAAAATAACCAACCAAAAACAAAAACAAAAGGCAGGAAATTCATCATGTTGTGTACAATTTCTCTTTACTTGCCCAAAAGCTACATCAAGTCAAAGCATAAAAGAAAATTAACTATGGAGATTTTTAATACTTCTTTCCTAACCAGTCATTTCTGTATTCTGTTTGCATGAGAAATTGAAGGTAAGAGATTTATGTGCAGATGCCATGCTCCACTGAGATAATCTGGTAACTGCCATCAGACAGAAAGCATATTCAGAAGACAGAAAAAATACTCATTTGAGAAAGTGTCTCTCTAGAAGAAGTATCTTTTTCCTACCTCAGTTACCACTTCCCCTAGGCAGAACAAGGCAGAAGTGTTGAAACATTTGCAACAAAACATGAAGCTGCAAACATACAGCCACATGCAATTAAGTTTTATTATAAATGTGAAAAGGTGTGCCAAACCAGGAAGAATGAGCCTTGCTAGCTTATACTGTGTGAGCTCATTTTGTTCCAGATATCATTTCTGCTCACAGATCTGAATGAGACACAAGCTCACACACGTGTGTGATACGCAGCTGCAGATGGTAATCCTGTCCAGCAGCGCAAATAGATCCAGGAGACAAAGCAGTTCATAGCCCATGTCAGATGCCTGAAACTGGATAGTATAAACACAGCTTCTGCAGATGGTCAGGACAGAATCTAAGAAACAGCTACTAGGCATCCTGAGCTTCATTTTTAGCGTGTTGCAGGGCATAACTGAATAAGGACTTGAAACCAAATGCAAGGATTCACCAGCGCTTCTGCCAGTGAGGGGGTGGTTTCTGCCATGGAAAAAGGCTAAGGATATGGTCATTTCTCAGCAATGGTTCTGGTCATCACTGTCCTCTCTGAGAAGGAAAACTATGAAGAGCAGAAACTGGTGGCCTAATTTCCCTGTGTAACAAGGAGAAGATGAAGTCTTTCAGGCAACAGGTATGGTCTGTCTAGACAGACAGAGTCTCTCACAGCACTGCTGAAACACAGACATTACACTGCAAAGAGTGGGAAAGAATGAGACTAGTGGAACAAACCCAGACTCATGCTCAGAGACACTTAGTGTCCATTCAGGTAGAGCAAACAAGATCTGGACATGCTGAGGTTTTCCACCAGAAATCATATAAATCAGCATCTGCTCATACTGAAAGGCTTGGGCTAAATCTAGTCAGAATTTGAACTTGTGACTCCAAGGAGTCAAGACGCCAAGAGTCTTTTAATTTAATATGTTAAGCTACCCCTGAAAAAAATTTATTTACTGTCTAGGAAGATGGTGACACAGTGGCAAAATGAATCTCAGAAGAATCTCTGAATAGAGCCCGAGCTTCAAGTATAAAAGTTTGTATGCCTACCAAACAGACCAAACCTCTAAGTCTGCAAACTGAGAAAAGGGTTCGGAGGAGTATAACACTGTGTCATGGGAGCTGGACTAGCAATGCAGGAGGGAGCCTCCTCCACTTTGACAATTTCAGTTCCTAAGGAAATGTGAAAGGACAGAGATAGAAAAATGTAAAAGCAGCACCTCTTTTGTGGATGGGAAATAACTGATCGAGCATGGCAGAACCCACCAATACATTTGTGTGTAGTTACAGAGAGAGAGCACTAGAGGGGTTTTGATAGTCTCTAAGTCACTGCTCCCATCCCAAATGCGTATAGTGCCTATTAATATATTTCATACATTTTCTTTGGCAAGTTTAATGGAAACAGAGGCTTTCAATGAAAAGTCTGACTGAGCCAAAACTCACAAATACCCAGCTATACTGTCTACACACTCATTTCTCTTCTTTCCCCCTGCCCTTCTATGCCCTCCCACCAAAAAAGTGTATTTAAGTGGTATTTTTTTGACTTGGCTCATGTGAAAGGTGAGCTGATCTGTGGTGCGAAGTTCTATATTGGTTCCTCTTTTATTATTTCAGAGACCAAAAAGGGAAGGAATAGAAAACAACCTCTTTAAATGAAATATGCCCTTGTCAAAACAATTTAACAAATGGAAAAGGCATGCCTATTATGCTAGTTTTCCAGAAGTTCATCAACCTCACTGTTAAATTTTAGCATGTAAGAAAAATTACTCTATTTGTTCTTTATGGTTTGTTTCCAAGATCAAAGTGCTGTGGTCCGCAGGCTGCTTGACATCCAAGAAACACTCACTGCTGCAATATTGTCTGTAGTGTCTTTTGTTAGTTTTGCTTCTTTATAAGGCTTTAAAGAACAGCAGTCAACACTTGCAGCACACTGGCATCCCAACAAATGCAAAACTCATCCTTTTAGAGCACATGGGAGGAGAATATCTTTATGGGACTTATTATGGTTTTCTTCTTATATTAGATCTCTAATAGAAGTAACTGGAAACTGTCTTGCATCCCAGTCTTCTTTCACTTGCAATAGATTTGTCCAACAGCGAAGTCAACACTATTAATCCTTTATTTCAAAGAAAAGTTAGAGCCTTATATAGATAAAACCAGGAGTTGATTTAGACAAATACATAAATCATTAAAAGTTTTGGTTGGCTTTGTTTTGGATTTTTTTAATACAGTTTGTTGTCCAACATACTTTTTTTAATTTTTATTTAGCTCCTATCAGATGGTGAGATGATATTTAAAGGGCTGAAAATGTAAGTCAGTAACAGTGCTTTATTTAATGAAACCAGTTCAACTGACTGAATTAGCTTACAAAGACTGTTTCAGCAGAAACATTTCAACACCTACAGCTTAGTTTTAGAGAACCAGAGTTTCAGTCAAGTTCAGTTAGCAGAGTTGAGCTAAAGCCCACATCAAGATAAGGATGGAAACTCTGTTTACTTCTGGAAAGTAACCACAGTTACAAACACATCCTGCTATCTGCAAATGGCCCATTTATTTGAAATAATGACTCAAGTGCAAATGGCTTCTTCATAAAATTAAAAAAAAATAAATAAAGAAAAAAAATTTAAAAGAGAACTTTGTAGGTCCTAAGAGCCACAGGCCTAGAATGATCACCTGCCCCAGTGAGTCTAATCCCTGGCTGTCAGAAGCAGCCTTGTTATAAATGATCTCTTTCATAAGTTTACTGAGCTTCATATTCACTTCTGTTACATTTTGCACCCTGACTGCTCCCACAGAGTGTCTGTTCAGAGCTTGGACACTTTACCAGTTAGGAACTTGCTTCTTAACCCCAACCAAAATGTACTCCTATCTGATTTATGTCTCTCTGTTCCTCCATCAACATTGCCTTTCAGCTTAAAAAGTTATTTTCTGTCATGATGTATTTAAAGACAAAAAATTGTATACTCTCTCAGGTTTTGACTTGCTAAGTTAAACAAGCCAACCTTTTCTAGCCTTTGTTTGTAAAACAAACTCTCCATTCCCCTGATCAACCCTATGCAAGCTTCAGTTTCAGGTCATCTTTCTTGAAGACTGTTAGTCAAAACCGTATGTGGTATCTTAAACAAGGTCTCATTAATGATCCTTGTACGCAGCCAGTAATACTTTCCTATCTGGAATTATCTTTCTTGAGGCATCCTAGGATTGCATCTACCTCTTTCAGATCTTTGCAGCTTATTGTCAGCTTGCGACTGAGTAACTCCCATGTGCTTCTCGGTCATTTCCAGCTGATGACCTCCCAGCTTAGAGCAGCGGGTTTCAGTAAAAGTCCCCAAATGCATGATGTTATCTTCTGCACTCACAAATTTTATCCCATTTGTAGTCCTCAATATCATCCATTTCTTTCTGTGCACTATCCCAAACTTCCTTTATACTGCTGAGGAGTCCCAGGCTTTGTCTCCTTGATTAAAGAATAAGGCAGAAGCAGTTCCAAAGCATGAACTGCCCAGAACATAATTAACAAAAAATGTAAAAAAACCCTGTAATTCTTCCAACCATCACCCTGCCCAGCACATCTCAAGTGCCTGCATTTTCACACTGAAATGGCCTCTGTGGCAATCCTGTTCTCTAACCCATTCCACGTGACCACAAATTGAAGAACAAAACATGGGAATGAAGACAACCGAGCTATTCAAACATAAAAAGACAATTCAGAGAGAAACTCTTTCAAAATACCATGTAAATGTACATGAGAATTATAAAAGTTCAAATGAAAGAAATCTTGGCATTTTTATAGCATCGCGCTTAGAAAAAGATATTCCAATAGCATTTCCTTTCATGTTTCTTCTCCTGTTCAGTTCAAAGTATTGAAAACAACCAACAGAAATAAAAGGGGATGGGGTCAAAATTCATTAGTGATGTGAAATAATTTGATTTTATGTCTACAATTTGCCACTCATCTAGTCTGACTTCTACACACAGTACAGACCACCAAATTTCACAGAGTACCTACAGAATTTAATCAATAAATTAATTTTCAGATTCTGCTGAAAAACTTTACATCCTGGAAGGTCTAAGCAACACATCAAACAAAACCATTAGATTTCCCTGATTGCAATTACAACAAATACCAGTGAATTTTATCTGCAAACAGCCACTTTTAAAGAAAAAGAGAAATGCAAAGCTAATGATCTGAATCCCGTTCTCTGACGTATGACTTCCAGTTTCATTCAGAACTTAAAGACTGATAAACAGTCACAAGTTACAAATTTCAGATCTTTTGGTGAATGCGTATCTTTATTCTTTTTCCTTCTTCTTTTCTGCCTTTTCATGAATCCTTATTCAAAAGTGACACATTTGTTCAGTTCAGGGAGATTCTTCTCTCTGGAGGGGAAATAATTTTTATCAGTAAGACTCCCTGGTGATCAGGTAGACTTGGAACTGCTGTTAATCAGCCTTTTTGACATGGTAGCTTGAATAGCACTTCCCATAATGCTTTGTGTGCCTATCTTAATTCTTTCCTTTTGAACTCACCATGACTTATAGGTCTCTTTTTTTCCTTTTGTGTGTCTGAAGTTATCCCTCTATTAACTTTAATTGGAAAGGTACCTTTTGTTCCCCTAGAGTAGTCATATACTAACCACTGAACTCCCTAGGCTCAAATTTCTGGGGTAGCAAGAGTTCAGTTTTCCGGTAGCTAAAAAAAAAAAAATCCCAGTGAAAGACTTGATGCCTTTATTATTGCTAATAAAATAAGTGATATTTATGCTAAAGATGAGCTGTTGCATCCACTTATATCAGCAAATACAGAGCTTCTACTTTAAGTCATGGTGAGTTCAAAAGAAAAGCATTAAGGGCAGACACCCAGAAGATCATAGAAAGCCAACCCTTGCCATCTGCAAACTGCTGCTAAAAATAAATAAATAAATAGCCATTTTCTGAGGCACTAGAAATTTTACTTCTTTCACAGAAGCGGAAGCAATAAAGCTTTGCTGCTTACAGACTTGTGCCTTCTCCCAAACTCCATTCCCCTGCCCTGTCAGCAAGAGGGAGGAGGATACACTTGAGCTGACCTGCTTCACTTCAATTCACCATGCAGGACACCTGTGTGGGGTGGCCAGGTAGTTACCAACCAGAATATATAGCACTTGAGTTCCCATCTTTCCCTCAGCATTTGCTCTAATCTGGTGGCTTCCCCCTCCCTCCAAATTTCTTTAATGAAATTTGTCAGAGCTTTTGAGACTTCTGCTACTCTTCCAGGTCTAGAAGAAACCGCAGACATGTGCTAGACAGGCAGACATGTGCTTTGGATATGACACATTTCTTTAAGAAATCTAACTAAAAATATCCTTGTGCTTTTTGTTGCACACTGAAGAAATCCAATTGCATCTATTTAATGGCCTGATCACAGTCAATTAAAATGCTTAAGAAAATGTTACACTGTGGGCTTGAAATCAGAAGCTATGTTTGAACCTTCCCAGAAAGCTGAGTCTTGTTACGTTCATGCTGCTCAGGAGTACATATCCACAGAAAGTGACCTAAGATCAGTCTCTTTTCGGTTTCTTTGTACCCGAAGAACAAAGCAGCAACATGGCCACATCACAGATCAGAAGACCCTGAGCTATAGGGTCTGCTACCACCATCTCAGCACTGACAGATGCGAAGAGAAAAAAAAAAGGCAAAAAAAGGAGCCCAAATAGTATATCAAGGATTAGCACATGGGCAATGGCCCACCCTACCGGTGCACAAATTTTTGCCAACCAGCCAGTTTTAGAGTTGAGCCATTTCTTTCTGCATAGAGTATCTGGAGCCCTTTTTGGTTTTAAAGCAGCCTTCTTAGGGCAGCTGAGGACAGTATTAATGATTCAAGTGATAGTTTGAGTATGCTTTCTCTTAGAAGCTACTGCCCCTGTGTCATAGTCCTTTACACCTGTATATACAGGAAAGAATCGAATTCACTCTGCTCAGTTCAAGGTCTCTCTTCATACCTTTCACAAGTAACAGAGAGAAATTAATGCCTGCTGTACAGGCCGCCTGCTTTCTCAGCTACAATGAAGTGAATTGTTTATGCTACCCTCCTAAACAACTAGCTTATGTACAAGCAGATGTGACTGAGGATTCTGAGGATATGCAGTGCTGACCAGATTAAACATACAACCACACCTTTACTATTCAAGTGTTCCTCTCTTCTCCTCAATACCTGACTGACCACATCTTAAAATGCATGTAAAATTTAATTAAGTTTTCAAGTGGTCTAATTCAATGCATGAAACTACCTGCACTTTTGATTCCTGCCTTATTTCTCCCCACTGGCCATATGTTATAAACTCAAGGTGTTGTATCCTCCCAAGAATTACTGGACAAAACTCTCCTTTGCAAAAAGCCTTTCCTCCCCTCTCCTTTTTCTTAGGTTCACCTTCACTCCTTCACTCTCAACTCCTCTAGCCCTCATCCCTGAGGGGTGCAGGAGGAAGGAGAATGGGAGACTGCTGCCAGTCCACACCAGCTCCACTCTGCCGCCTCTGCCCTCTTATGGTAATACCCTGCTGCAGCAGGGCTCTCCAGGGGAATCTCTTCTGAGCATGAATGGCTATACCCCTTCCTCCCGCTCTCCCGTCGGGACTTGCAGGGCTGTTTCTCACCCTCTCCCCTAACCCATCACAGCCCTTTCGGCTGCACTTTCCCCAAGGCACCCACCTCCTGCTGAGGGGCTCAGCTGTGCCCTGTGGTGGGGCCACTGGAGCCGGCTGGAACTGGCTGTGTCTGGCTCAGAGCAGCCCCAGCCTCACGTCTCCTCTCTTCATAGAGACCCTCTCAGCCCCCTGCCTGCACCTAGGCCCAACCCAGGGCCATGCTGTAGAGCAACATGACAGCCAGCACCTTTTCAGGGATCATGGTGTAATCGCGCCTTCCCAGGAGTGAAGGGATACCTGGTGGCCCAGGGCAAAGGCAGACCACTCCTGCCAGAGGCAGCCTACAGCCTGACAGCACCCAGCCCAGTTTCTGGAAGACATGGTTAGCATGCTGACAGAAAGCAGCATGGAAACAAATTAGAATTCTCAGAATCACCATATAATTCCCTCCTCTCCTATCCAAAAAGGCGGTAAAAACAGAGCCTTCCGTACCATATAAACAAATTAATTTTGGGGGAAAACCCAGGTGGCAGCTTTCCCTAGTGTGATTCAACTCACTGGGGAAGTTTCTGGGAAAGTGGCCTTGCAAGAATTTCAGCCTTTGGGACTGAAGTAACAGGCAGCAATCAAAACTGAATTAAAATGACCATCAAGCTAAGAGAAGATGCTCCAAGCCACAGTGACTCCCACAGCCCTCTCTGCTGGGTCTGCAAGGCTGCCTGGTACTAATGCTGAAATCAGCTCATCTTTATCCCTCTGATTGCCAAATCACCTCCCTTCCTAGCGGAGGCAACCCACTGAGTTTGTGCAGTGCAAGCAGATGTGCACAGGGGCTGCTTAAAAGTGAAGCCAGGCCTGGAAATCTTTCTTCAAGCCCCAAGAGCAGCTGCTTGAGCACAAGCAAGGGCACACAGAGGGTAGAAATAGTCTTTCTTATTGTGGTCTTCCTGGGCTCCGGGGGAAATCAAGTTCTGCGATTATGGGAGAAACAAGCACCTAGCAGGGGTTGCCCAGGGAAATTGTGGATGCTCCCTTCCCAGAAGTGTTCAAGGCCAGGCTGGACAGGGTGTTGGTGTTCCTGCCCATGGCAGGGGGGTTGGAACTGGATGACCTTTAGGGTGCCTTCCCTAAAGGGTGCAGCATCTGCTGGAGCCCTCAATGCCCTCCTGCCTCACCTTTGTTAGCAACTTGCAAGCCAGGTGCCAAAGCAAAGGCAACTTCTCCAGAGAAAGCCTCTAAAAAAGGCACAGGAGGTCTCATGGGTGCAAAAAGCACAGCACTTTGCAGGCTGCTCTGCAGCCCCCAACCCCCTCCCAGCTCCACAGCTTGTCTTTGAAACGGGCTGATGACTGATTATGGGAATCTTCCCCATGCAGTACCCCCACACCATGACATCTCAATCATACTTCCATTTCTTTTTTAAAGTAAGAAATGGTTTTCCTAGCCCAGTATGTTTATCAGTTAGAGTCTGAGCCAATTATCTGCACAGGTTTACGGTATGAAGCCTAGAACCGTTAGATATTTATCACATCTTATGAAAATCATACGCAGCTTACTCTTGTAGCTGTATATTACAAGGGAGACCTATATAGAGAGACTCGTTCTCCTTAGATTACCATCTCTGAATTGATGCTGTATGAGGCACAACTGCTTAAAAGGTTATAACTGATGTAATTTTTGCCATTACAGGTAATCTATGGCTCCTGTGTGTCTGACTTGTCAAATCTTAGAGAGATCAAACAGGGTCTGTTTGTCACATGCATTTATCTAACACTAGTTCCTCTGCAAGCTTCAAAACGCAATAGTTAATTCTTTTCTTAGGTGTCAATTTTCTCTTGTACATCTTACCTCTTAGTCCTTGTAAATGTCCTCCTAATGCAAAATGCAGGGGTGCTTCAACAGCAAGTTTGAGGAATGACTCTACGGGCATTTCTAAAGGAGAGATGTTTTTTTTCCTAAGCAGGGTTCTAGTCCTTCAGAGAGGTCTGAAGTTACGCACATAGATGTTTCGAAGATCCAGCTGTGCCTCAAATCTTGCTGCATTATTTCCCCCTCAACTTTGCATTAATCTGAGCTGTTCTCTGCTGCTGGGAAATAAATCCTTCAGGAAAAGTCCTGGAGAACAAAAGGCAGGGGGATACAGCCATGTCTGTGCACATCCTCAGCCTCTGCCTGCACATCAGCCTCCGCCTCACCACAAGGCTGAGAAGTTAAGCCTAGCCCTCACGTCCTGCTGAGTCTCTGTTCTGTTTCCTCATCCCACTTTGCTGGAAGTTGTATTCTGCTTTTCATGCTCAAGGCTAAACTCCAATCACCGCAAGATGACAAAAGTTGTGACTGTTTATTGTTTACTCTGCACAGATTTCACAGCGAGCTGAGCAGGCATAAAGGCAATAAAGGAAGCACAGGAGAGCTTAGTGGCAACACCCACGGAACATCCCAGGAGAACACAAAACTCAAAGCATAAAGACTTCTGCCCACACCCTGCTTAGATAGAGGCAAAATGATAGCCAAATAACAGGAGGGAGGGATGAGACACACACTTTTCAAGAGATCTGGGGATTTTGAGAAGTGTCAGTCTGTAAGAACCTCTCCAGCAGAGCTGAGGAGATGGAAGAGGCTGTGTAAAGGACTGGCTTCATCCTGTTTCCCCAAGCACGAATCACATGGAAGTGAAAGGATGCACTTCTGTGTCAGGCACTGGAATCTCTGGGCTTACAGAGAGGAAGGGGCACAGGAGATTTCAGCTGTAACGTCTATTCAGTGCCATGCAGCACTGCTACATGGGCACACAGGGTGTTGGTGGGGAAACAAGCAAAAGTAAAAGAAGGGTCCCCACTCTCTGCTTCCCTCACAGCACCACAATTGGGAGACAGTGCCTGCTCTGCTCCGTGGACTCCACTGCCCTGCTGTGCAGTCATGTCCATATACAATACACCACATGTGAGTAATGTTAACAGGCAAGGAGCCCAGCAGCATTCAGATGCACTGATGTTTCACATTTATGGACCTTTTACCCATTCTACTGTCAAAAAGCTGCATTTCTCAATGGCTATGAAGTGTGAAGTAACTGGAAACACACAGCACGCTCACTGCTGAGTAAAGAACTTTGCCAGTTTAACTCTACATTAGGTTTTATCTTCCCTTCAGGTATGAAGTGGCAGGGCATGCTTAATCAGGCAATATGATAGGAATCCTAAAGAGAAATAAATAAATACAATTAAACAGTAAATAAATAGATATAATCTATTTATCCAATAATAAATAAATAGAAAATAACAAATTCTTATCTAAATAACAAATTAAAAAGAAATATAATTAGAAGAACTATACTTTGCTGAAGGTGAAGTCTTCTGAGTAAATTGAATTGAGTATCTTCACTGATACATAATTTTTAATAGGGTTTACAGTACAGAAGTTTTCTGCAGCAAATGGGAAATATTCTGAAAAAGTGCAAAGGATCCTTCAAACTATATGTGCAGAACAGAATTTCAGCTGCAAACACATCCAAAATCTAGGGTTCTTAAGACCTAAGGATTTGGCTCAATAACACAACATGTTTTTGAGAAGCACAAGACTTTAATTCAGAAACATCTAATGCCTGCAAAAACTGTTCCTTATATTAGGGAAAACCTTGATGTTTCCAATTGCTTGAAATGGCTTTTATGTAAGGTAAAATTAAAGACTGACAGTCTTTGCAATAAACTGTAAATTGCATCCACATGTTACAAATTATTTACATATCCGACTACAGGAACCACAGAAGTATATTAGTTGCAAAACATCACCAAGAACCTTATAATTAGTATAACTGGCACCCTGTTGGAAGTATTGGCCAGGTCTGTGGATGTTTTGCATCCAGATCTTTGAATCTTTCTATACTATTTGAAAAAAATCAAGTATATTTATTCAAAATTCATTAAAAGCCCAATCAGTGTTATAATAAATAATTTGCTTCTTCACAGATTAATTTTAACACTGACTTATTTTACCACACTGATAAAATCTATCTCCATCTCAAATATTATTCAGGCTGCCTCAGGATCTGGCACCTTTCCCCCCTAAATTCTTTCTTTCTTTCTTTCTTTCTTTCTTTCTTTCTTTCTTTCTTTCTTTCTTTCTTTCTTTCTTTCTTTCTTTCTTTCTTTCTTTCTTTCTTTCTTTCTTTCTTTTCCTTCTAGTGTCTTAGATGAGGATCTCTCTTTATCTCTGCCCCAAGCTTTATGCTATAGCAATCTTGAATGGCATATCAGAGCCTATTTCTGAGTACTGGAACAATGTCTCTAATAATATGTATTAGCATTTTGGCACTTTCTTCTAGATGAAATTTCTTTGTGCTTCAGACAATAGACAATGTTAGGAGAGTTGGACAGACACTAACGAAAAGCAGCATCCATCTGATCCTCTTGGAAACCATTTTGGTACTGCAAGCAGAAGATGATAGAAGGCAGAAATACCTGAAGAGTCAGCTACAGACTAGAAAGGAGCTGTAAGGATTTTACAAAACAGGAAGAATATCATACTTCCTCTGGACAGGCAGACCCATTCAGTTAAACAAAAAGCAAATGAAACAGAAAAGAACAGACCCAAAAGTTGTCGTTTTGAGGCATATTAGTCAAGACCTCAAAATGGGAAGAGTACAAGATAATTTCACTGCCTATATCTGCATGATGCCAGCCTCTACAGTAAAACAGCAACAAAAAAAAATGAGAGAGAGAAAAAATAGAGAGAAGGAGGGAAGGAAGGAAGGAAGGAAGGAAGGAAGGAAGGAAGGAAGGAAGGAAGGAAGACAAGAAAGACTTGTTCACTTACAAGCATAACTACAGCCTTACTGACACTATCAACACTTGCTGGAAACAGCCTCCTAATGGGAAAGCTAAAATATGTGGTTTAGAGAAACATACTGAGGAAGAAGTGCTGTCATTCAGATAGGACTGATTAAAAGAAATCCATGTGTTATGCCAGATGAACTTGACTACTGTGATAGTTGAGCACAACAGTCCTTGATAGTGGACTCGATGCATATGATAGAAATACCAAGTAGATATGATGCAGTTGATATCACTGGCTTTAACTCATAACATTAAGTTTCAAAGAAAATTTTGCTATCCCTTTCTCACTCCAGAGAGAGTGAGAACTGAAGATTGTGGGCCACCTGCAATCTTATGGCTGGGTACTGTGCTGGTTTGTGTTCAGGATATCATCACCAGAAAGCCTTTTTTAAGAAGTTTTACAGACAATAACTATACAAAATACTGATAGAGAACCTTAGTAGCATGTGACATCCGCACCGTATGTTGGTTTTTTTTTAATAGCAACAACTTCAGTAGCAGAAAACAGTCCCTCTTATTACAAATATTTTTTTTTGTTCACTGCTGATATATTTACAACTTCTCCACGTACTGGCAGGCCCAAACAATTTACTCTCTAACCCTCCTTAATTTACAGAAATCCTTTGCATGCTATTCCTGGCATAACCCTTTGAGAAGCTGAATATTAATTTAGGTCGTGTTTATAGAGGAATTTCAGCTGCCTTATTCATTAGTAGTGGCAAGAGTTCATTTTCTCTAAAAATGTCTTGACAATTATATCTACTGGAAAAATATACTTACCTTCCTGGAAAACAGTACCTTTTAAAAAAAAAATCCATGAGTTAATCCACTCTGTGAGTGTTAGAGACCTTATACTGAAGACATTTTTGGTTTAGATCAAGGGTTTTCAGTCTGTGTCTGATGGATTTACATTCTATAAGGTCCAAGACAGTTGACTAAAATAAGTTATTTCGTACGTGCTACTCAGCAATCTATGTATGCAAAAGTTTGTAATAGGAAACGTGTAAATCTGATAGCCAAAAAAGTACAACCTACCAATTTATGCCATTAACTGGAAGTGTTAGTACAACTTACAAATCAATGCAATCACATTATTCCACATATAACCACATCAGTGATAGTTTATCAGTAAAACAGACAAGGCAGCCTCCATCAAGTCATTCCAGAATCATCATTAATACTACATGAGAGAGACAAAATGGTAATGAAAGGCAGTGTGCCATAAAGGATGTCCTCTCTGACCAAATCTCAGCTGCTCTCAGAACTGGGGAGGAAGGTAACAAGAGAAAAACAGTAGGGACCACAGTGTATGTGCTTCAAGGAAGAAGAATTCCCATTTCATTCATTAGGTGAACTGTGATCTGTCAAATTTGTTACCTTACTAAACTGAAGCTATTTTGTTACTTTGATCTCCTGGTCCCTTCCCTAACCTCAAGTTTTTGCTGACTTTGCTCCATGTGTCACAACAGTTACACCAGAAGTGCTCCTTGCAGTGATTCTCCACTTTACCAACAGAGCATCTATGCTGTAGAGAACCATGGACCTGCCTGTCTCAAAGAGAACCTACAAGAACAACCCTAGGAGTAGCAATAATACCCTCCTTACTAAAAAGACCATTTTTGAAAGCCACACAGCCAAATAAAACCAAGTAAGTCTGATGTATTAGCACAACCTCAGAGAGTTTCTACTAAGGGGAAGAAAAAGAATAGCTCTTTTTAGCAGTCTTGCTTGTTATTCATACAGTCACATTGAAGGGATATAGTGCAGTCCTTTGCACAAGCTAGTAATTATGGTAGGTCTTTCTGCACCCTCCTGATACTGCAGTACTTTATACAGTGCAAGTACACCCAGAGCATCCCCCTCACAGGGCAACTTCTGCTCCTGGACCTCAACTGGTAGATCCCAGCATGCACAGTAGAATTACGCCAGTGGGGAATTTAAATTTTGTTATACCTGTTTTCTGCAAATCTCAGTTTGAGAACAATTTCCTGTTTTCACTGCTGTATGTTCCACACAAAATCCCTTGTGTCCTTTCATCTGTCGAATCTGGAAGAAGCATTACTTACACCAAACAGACAAGCCTTTGGCATTTTACATCCCCTCTGTTTCAGCATGAAGTTCCTGTTAAACGGTGCAGTTCCCATTTGGAGCTGGACAAGTTTCTCTGTGCAACTGGAAAACAAAGCTGGCACAGGGATCACCCAGAAACACACTTGAATTTCACAAAGCCCTTCCCTGACACCTATCGGATATGGGACCCAAGGGCTCACAAAGGAAACATAACTACTCAGTCCTGAATTTTTATGCATGTATTTGCATCTTATATTAACAACATCCAAAAGAAATTACCAATCTTCCTGAGTGTAGTATTTCTTAAGAAATTTCAAATTTAAATACAGATGTTTCCATGCATTTGTTGTTTGGATGTTTGGAGGGGAAAATAGAAAACTGACTGAACTTTATCCTTTTTGCCTCACAGTGAACAAACAATATCACTGCCTGTCATCTTTCATGTCTGACTAGTCACAGGCATCCAAGCATCAGGAAATAAACTGCAATAAACCATGAAGTTAGCTTAAAATCCACCTGATTTCCTAAATTCCAAGCACATGTAAGCGAGGTTGTCTGGATATTTCTATTTTCAATTCTTGTTCTTTTGATTTCTAGAGTTCTTCACTTTTCAGTTGTTCTCTGCAAGGCTGAGGACTAACCATTTCTTCAGTAGATCTGGATATCTAGAAGGCCAGCTTCCTACAGGTGCAAGAGCTGCATTCACACTCAGTTAAACTGCACACAACCATTTCTATTTCCAAGGTTGCACATTGTTGCATTACAGAAACCTGTGATCCTCCTAAGATTTATTACAACTCCCCTATTCACTTCAAGCACTCTAAATGATTTGACTGAATTTCTCATCAGGGATTTCTCCCAGGGCATAAAATCAGCCTCTGCACGAACAACGATGTGCCATGAGTGGAGACGAGCCAGGGGCCACGGGTGACCCAACACAGGCTGTGCCCTCACTGACATGGTGCAGGCCCATGGGATCTGAACATGGGGCAGAGCCAGGTGGTGACAGCAATGAATCCTATCAACAGCCTCAGACAAGGCAATCGGACAGTTCCAAGGTCCATCCAGCAGACAAGGATGAGAGGTAGGACCAGAGACAGGACTACAACATGGGTTCATCCAGAAGGCAAGGTCAGAGATAGACATGCCCACAGCATAGCTCAGACAAGGACTGGGTGCCGAGCCTTGAGCTGAAATAGGCCTCCTGGGCTGAGGGTTGTAGCTGGTTCAAGTCTAGTAGGGCTCATTAGTGCCCAAAGGACCCTGGCAGCTATAGGCTTCAGGAGAAAGCTCAGGCAAAGTCCTGACCACATGAAAATCAAAGTAAATGCTGCCATTGACTTCCCTGAGGTCAGGATCCACCTGATGTCTTTCTTTTCTAGGTCCTGTGACATGTACCTCAAATGCACTTGGGTCACATATCAAGTAAATAGATAAGAGTCATAAAAGTTAACTGAAGCCATACAACACTCAAAGCACTGCATAGTCACAGCTGTTAAGGATATTAGCATTGTATCAACCACTAACAAAATAAAAATTGCTGTTGTGTTTCTGGCCAGCACTGGAAGGTTTTTGAAGCTTTTTTCTAAGGCTAGCTGCCAGTAGTGCCATGGGAGCACTAACACACTGCCAGTGTGCCAGATATGCATCATTTTCATGTGCGAGAGTGATGTTGCCCTCTGCTGGGTAACCCATAACCAGAGGAAAGCCCCTGCTCTTGAGAGTAAAAGCAAATTCAAGCAGAAGCAACCCACATATTTTGATACTAGAATCTCTGCAAATACCAGGTGTTTTAGCTTAGCTGCACCCCGAGGAGGCAGGAATACACCGTTACCCTCTTCTTACAAGTGAAGAGACAGGAGGTACAGGAAGGATGCAGTTTCAGTCCGCATCTGTCTGTAGAATATGGCCCATTGACTTACTGTGCAGAACCAGCCACATCCAACTTTTCCAAGGTCATGTAGAAAATCTGTAGGAAAGTTAAATAAATAAATAAATAAATAAATAAATAAATAGAACACCATGTTTCATGACTCTCAAGTTTTAACCACAAGACTGAAAGAAAAAACAATCCCTCAAATACTTAACATTTAGTCCTTAAAACCTCTAGACACCAATTATATACTGCAGGCTATGTCTACATTAATTCTCACCTATATTCATTTATTTGTTTTTCCTCCTTTCATGGAATCAGATTTAATTTTTCTTAAGTAACAGATAAATTACTTGTGTCCATATTATCAGCACCCTATTAAGATCAGGAATCCAGCTCGATGCCACTGGGACATTGTAACATTCCTATCTCATCAGCTATCAGACTAAGGTCTAGGGAGTGAAATTTATCAAATCCCATTGTACAGCATATCTGGAAGGATGATAAACATTATTAAAATTCATTTCACCAACACAGTTGCTCATATGTATTTGATGTCCTTTTCCTTGGAATGGTTAGACAAATTGCACAGTTCCCTAGAATGAAATTCAGTCTTGGATTTTATACAACGTGCTCTGATAATACAAATCAATATTTTGACAAAACACGTTTTTGCCTGAAGATGAAGTATAATGTGTAATGAAATACATTTAAGTACTTTATAATTTATCCCGAGAACACAAAGCATTTGATCAAATGTCATACATCATTCCATAAAAAACTAGATGGAATATATAATCTCTACTCCTTTAAGAAGCAACTGCATTGAACAACTGATCACTTAATAATCTGAAAACATTTCAGACTCAGGATCTGTGTGCAACCTCTTAGAGATATGCATTTTTATACATAGTTTAACAGCAAGATCATAGTTTTTTCTCAAATGCAATATCATGTTCACTAATTACATTCATTTTTAAGATAGAATGTACTGTCTGTGTGTCAGCTTGCTTTTGCCATGGAGCTCACAAAGTTTGTTTACATACGTAGTATAAGGGGAGCCAAAAGTTTCTGTGGACCTTTTGCATGCCCTGTGACTGTTGCCCAATCTCTATAACAAATGAGATGGTTCCCTCTGGAGTTTCCATGTCCTAGACCCATTTAGCTATTCACCCTCCAAGAGCTCTCTCCCTATGGAGCATATAGCAAAAATATCACAGGCATCAGTGACGCAGACAGAAATTTAAAATTTGGTAACTTAACACCTGCCAGTTCCTAAACCCAATGTGGCCCAAAGGCATCAAGAAGATTTGGGAGCCCAATTCTCCTTCATTCTGTGGGGAGATATGACAACCTACATATTTAAATGGGTCTTGGCATTAGATACTGTCAGCATGTTCAGGTAAATATACAAGTAGAGATTTAGTCTTTGACTGAAATACAAGCCAGATGATTTAACAGGAAGACTCAGTATCTCACCAGACAAGACTACCGATACATGAATTAAAACAAGCCATGTATTTTGCTTATTAAGGTTCACTCCATGTAATAACATGTCTTACTGCAGTCTCATTTACTGCTTTCCTGGCCAAAACAGCCTGGCCTTTAGTCTTTACAAGGAGTTTATCAGAATTCAAGACCTAAGTGCCCAGACCATGACCATTACGCATGAATTGTTTTCTCTGAGGCCAAGACTTGAGCATGTTCAAGCAGTACAGAAAGATCTGTTGCTAAAACATTTCCCACTTGAAATGTAATTGTTCTCCAGTTAAAAAGTAATCACTGAAAAGCAAAATCCTACAGATGACACACTGAGTTTTACATTCACAGAAGGTGAATTTTCCATCCACAGTGGAACTGTTTTCAATTTATAGGCAAAAACTCAGCCCTGGTGTAAGCAAGTGCAATTCTTACTGATCTCAATAAGAGATGCACTCATTTATAGTGGGACTGATTCTGGCGTCATGTCTGTTTAGTACTAGAAAGAATAATATTACAAGACAGGACATAGGTTCAGGACGTGCTGAAAGCTTTTGCATGTGAATATGAACATAGTCTATCTGCACAATAGCAACTATTTTGGGCTGGAGAGCACAACATGTGCCAATCTGAGTTGCATAATGCTGTGCATATCGTGGGGTTCGCTACTCTGAATAGATCCATACTGAATGGCTGCTTAATCTCTCCGGTACAGTTACTGTATAGATTTTCTATCTAACAGCACGGTGCAGCGCTTTGCTAAATAGATGAGTCCTGCATTCATTCTCAAAAGCACAAGTCAGCCCGTAGGAGAGACTGAGGCAGAGCTTCGCTTGACGAGTCCTGTGGCTTATGCTATTTTGGTATGAGTTTAAAGAAAAACACATTTTTTACACATTTGGTTTTCATTTGTTTGAAGCAGTTTTTTAGCCCAATAAAAAGAACTACAGTTTCATAAAAGGAAGTTAACTGGTTGTCTTTGGGCAGTAGAAGACTTTTTCATTTATTACTGGGTTATTTTAAGGGCATTAACTGCAGTCAGCCCGTGAGCTGTGTTATGGAACTGGTTTGGTTCAGGATCTTTTTTAATTACACTGTGTTTTATTAAAAACAAAAGAAAACAAAAAACAACCACCACCACCCCCCCAATTGTCAATGTGAAAATACTGGATCTGTAGCCTTTCTTATTACACTGTTCAGGTCTGGAAGGCAGAGAGCATGGCTTGTGGACTGGCTTGTAAGCCAGCACATTGCCCACTGCCCATCTACCTCCTGGCCGGCAGCAAACATACCCAACAGGAACAGAGGTTCAGGGTGCTGGGATTCCCATTCAAGCTCTCCTTCCAGCAGCAGGAAAGTATCTCATTTACCAGTACACTTTCACCTTCCAACAGCAAGAAATCTGACAGCCTGATCTCACCTTCCAGCACTCAGACCCAAGGGGAGAATTTGCCTGTCTAAGCTTGTGTTCTGGCAGGGGGACAGGAAGGAAAGTAACCTGTCCACTTCTGCCTTCTCACAATAACGTACAGGATGGCCATAACTTACCCAATTAGCCACAGTGCCTGTCATCCTTAAAATAGACTCTGAAGACTTTCCTGAAATGGATGATCACAGCACACAGCTCAGGAGTAAAACACAGGCATTTTTCTGAAGCTCAAGGAAATACACATATACTGTGATCTAAATATGTTTACATAACTGTTGTCTTCAGTACAGCATGAACAAGCCACTGTGCAAGCAGAAAACACTGGCAGCTACTGTAACTAGTGGAGTGCCCCAAGGGTCA
>NW_010161170.1:12948-16332 GCF_000695765.1 Mesitornis unicolor | reverse complement strand
GACCAAAGTGCAGGACCCAGCACTTGGCCTCAAAGTGAAGATCTGGGAATATAAATGTCCAAAGCTATTGTACTGTGACAGCTTTGCAAACCTTTACGCAGTTTTATAAAACAAACACATGTGACGGGTAGGTCTTTAAATTAGAAGTTCATACTTAACACAGAAGATTAATAAAATGGTTCTGTCTCTCCACATATTGACTGAGCACATACTGGTGAATTAAGTACCATCCCAGTGGTGTACCATATCAGCTGTACCCTATCAACACATTCAAACGTGCAGCAGTTTTGTGTAACTTTTCTGCCTTCTTTGGTGTGTATAACCTGGGGAAGATGGATAATTTTGGTGTGTATTGTGGGCTTAACAATAAGGAGCCAATTTCTCTGGATCTCAAGAATCACAGAAAATAAAATAATTGTCTTCTTTTCAACAAGTACAAAATGTGCCAATGGACTCCGATAGCCTCTGGAGGGTTGTTTCATTTGCTTTCAACACAAACATTTTTGCTGCTTCTACTTTTTATGAACTAGTTAAAGTTTTCAAGTTCAGTTAAGGATAGATATATTGAAAACTGCTAAAATTTTACCCTGTTTTGGACCTGGGACCCAAAGAGAGAGTGGTGTTGATTAAAACCAATGTCACATACCAAATCAAAGTTAGACCCGACCTGAGTGATTGTGAACAGCTGGCCAACAGCAGTGCAACGAGTAAGAAATAAAACCACAGCATTATTCGTTAATTTGTACTTGTATATCATTTGTTTCTCTTAAACTTCCAAGACATTATGGATTCATAAATGAACAAAACTATTACAGGAATGAAAGTCACAGAACCTTTCTGAACATCCAGGAAAATAACAAGGAAAATTGATTAAAGATGCTTGATAGTGTATGGAACCAAGAAAAAAAAAGTAAGGTAATATTGCTTTCACTGAACCAAAAGTAGATGGAACTTTTTTCTTTCTCAGTTTCAGGTAATATGCACTGCAGAACTTACCTTGTCAATATTCTTTGTCTTTTCCCGGGTAACTGGGGCATACCAAGGACTATAGGAAATTCAGTCCTTGTTACAACTGTATGCTAGAGGCACAACTACTCCAGAGAGACCAAATTACAACCTGTTCATTTGGGGTTCTTTATAGGTACAGAAGGGTAAAGCAAGGTTACCTTGGGGCAGTGTCACAGCACCAAGAATGCACAAGCTTGTGAGGGGAACCTTTGACTTTAAATATCTTCTGTGATAACAGTACTGAGGGATTGTGAAAATAATTTGCTACTTTGGTTCATCTTTGATTCAATATTTCCTGGTTTCTGTTTTGAAAAGGTAAACAGGTAAAAGGCAAGCATACTTTTTAATGTTAACACATTAATGTTATTTTAGGGATTTGGTTTGGGTTTGTGCAGCAAATTGTTTTGTGAGGCAAAGCCTTGTATAGAAACCAGACTATTACTTGAATTCTTTGGCATTTCCATTTATGAAAGCTACTCATGTTTACACACACACATGCGCGCGCGCACGTGCGCACACACACACGTGTGATATTGTTCATGTATGTTGTTCATCTGGTAAGGAAGAAATAAAAGAAATTGATACCAGTCTGCATATGTGTTCAAAGTTTAGTGAATTCTTCAAGCTCTGCTGTGGATCGGATTTCATGAAACGGCAATAAAAAAAATCCTTTTTTTACCTTGTCTTTGTGTGTTCTGAGGTGGGTTTGTAAGATTTGAATTACTAGGTAATCACCAAGAAGTCTCCTTTTCATGAGTCTGCAGCTGGGAAACGGACAGTTTAATATTAATGGAAAGAACAAACTCTCCTTCTCCTTTCTCTCCTCTTTCTTCTCTGCACTTCTGCTTCCTCATTTTCTTCTCTAGGGTCCCTATCCTGAAATTGCCTTTGTGGAAGTCCAGGATGATCTGCAAAGCAGGAGTAGAGGCCAGTTTTTCAAAATCCTGTTTATTGACTTCAGTGAGTGTCATATGACACTAACTTACGAATATTCAAGATCGAAAAATCCAGTTGATCGATGTATGCATTTATTTATTCAACTAAGAAAGTAATAGTAAATGAATCTGTAGGCTTACCTTATGAAATGCTCTGCCATCACCATGCTGGGGAAGGTATTGAAATAATCACTTCTGGCTTCTAAAAGAAGAAAAATATTAAGCATTTACTGAAAATGAATAGGCACGAAAGACTGAAATTTAATAGATATAAACAGTAGCAGGGCAGCTGTAATATGGTATATATCTACACCCGTGCTGTCTGCACAGCATGGATGTCTTTAGAGATACCATTAACTTCTATCATTTAATGATGTACCTAGGAAGGTTTCCAGATAATACACCTTCCACTGCTGTTCATCTGTAGATCCATTCTGGCTTCACTTTCAAACAAGTTGAGCATGAAATCGAAGTTAATTCCCAAAGTTTAGCACATCACAGTTTTTTAGATTAAAGGATGCTTATTCATATTCTTTCTCATTAAAGCCAACTGCTGGAAATCCAGTGTGATGAGTGAAAGAGGGCAACCCCACTTCAGGGTCTTCAGGGACTGCTAGGCCAAACATGAAGTCAACCCACATTGGGCTTTCTAGCATGAAGAAACTCTGTGCACAAAGGCATGTGAGAGCCTGTTGGGAGACTGCAGAAGTCATGGGACTGGACAGAACTGTGAGCTACAAAAGGTTTTCTTCTTCTCAATTTCTGGATATAAATGGTATATTTTAATAAAAACCTTTGCTGATTACTTCTCTGCTGATTTCTTGGATTACACTTCCTGTGTCTAAGTCTATTGGTGTTATTTAGGGAGCTGAACTGAATGAGCTCTTCTGACCTGTTTTGTCCCATGAGAGATTTGTTTATGCAGGCAGAGTAGTTCTCATGGTTGAAGCCACTTGTGTTCTCCCCAGATGGTCTTTCTTACCAGTGAAGGGTGGCACTGTGGGTCGGCAAGGAGAATCAAGTCCTAGTCTGAGCAGCTGTAACAGGGAATGTTACAAAATGAGGTCCCAAACAAAGGAACAGAGATGCCTTAGGGGTGTATTAGAAACAGTGTCTTCTCTCATCTTTTCTCTCCTGTTGAGTTCGCCATGTACTTGCTGCTGGTAGTCTGGCTGGCATGGTAGTTTCCTAGGATATCCGAGTAAGAGGCCTGAAATTTAAGGTGGATTGTGTTATTTAAAATACCTTTTTTTTATTGTTTTTCATACCCAAGGTCAAAATTTATAGTCCAGCTTCATGATGCTTACCTGATCTCTGGTACCCTTTTCCCTCTGGTGGTTTAAAAGTGGGCTTGAGAAGCAGAGAATTTCTTCCCTTCCCTTCCCTTCCCTTCCCTTCCCTTCCCTTCCCTTCCCTTCCCTTCCCTTCCCTTCCCTTCCCT
>NW_010161170.1:0-12833 GCF_000695765.1 Mesitornis unicolor | reverse complement strand
TTCCCTTCCCTTCCCTTCCCTTTTTTCTTTTCATTTTTTATTCTCTTCTGCACTTAAAAAACCCCTGCAGTCTTCCAATAGCATGAGATATTTCTCACTTATGCATCCCAAGGTATAGATTTTATTAAGAGGTGCATTTTTTTTATATGACTATTGCTAATATACAAGAGTGCATGGTAGGAAGGCAGCTCTTGAGAATCCCTTCCCTAGCCTGGAAGGGCATCATGTCCAATCAAGACAACTTACTTAATTCCAGACATTGGTAAAAGAACACAGACGTGGAAGGGCATGTATATGAAAGAGGAGGACTTTTTAATCTCACAAACTGATCTCAGGGGTTTTGGTTCAGAAACAGACAGGAGTTATATAGAATTCCCAGAATACAGCTGGTGCACCCATAACTGCATTGGCTATAATAGGATTTTTTGCTGTGCTAGGAATGAAATATCGGGCTCTCATTGTTATCTTTCCTTGTGCAGCTGTAAAGAATTTATTCGTGAGTTTTACAATATCCAGAGGTGGTTCCTTTGTACCCTTTTTCAATAAAGTTGAAATGCCAAAAGTTTTTTAGTTTCTTATTACTCTCTTTGCCCAGTGCGAAACCCTTGTAGCAACCCTGCAACTGGCATGTCTGTCCTATCCTGAACCTCTTCTGAAAGAGACCATTTTGATTTCCATGCATAGCTGGTCCTTCTAATGCCACTCTTAGTTAGCCCCAATATCGAGTATTTTTCAGCACGTTGTGTTCAACAAGCTCGTGCCAGACTAGTGAGGCATTTATTAATGGTTCTGAAAATCTACGTTATTCTACCTGTTCTTGACAAGTCTCTGGGTTGTGCTTCAGATTTTAGGCATTCTCTGTTCAGTGTATTGAAATTGCTTGTAAGCCTGAAGTGTCTCACCTTAAAATGGAAAAAAAGAAGGCATACATGAATGTAGGGATAAAAATGCTTCACTAGAAAAAGATATCTCAATTTCCCCTAATACTAAGGAATCAGGGAACCATCTCATTTCTGCATGCTAGCTTTCTCCCTGGTCTTTCTTCTGTGAGACTACCATTCTTTGACGAGGTTGTCCCTAATTTCTCACCTCCTTAAGTGAAAGAGAGAGTAGGCACTTGATGTGACTTCCCAAATAGGTCACTTCCTATCATCAGTCCATGACTGCTCATGAGAGTTGTTCTGGATTTGATACTGCTCTTTGAGCGTATTCAATCCTGACAAACATAGTCCTTTTTTTTTAAAACAAATCTGTCAGTATTAAAGGTAACTTTCATGTAAATAGAAAGAGCAAATTAATCCAGAAAATAAATACACCATAATAAAGAGAGTCTATTTTAGGATATATTTCTCTTACTCCCTGCATACGAATTCCTTAAAATCCATTTTAAGAAATAACTTTTTTACCACTGAAACTTCTTTTTCTCTCTCACTGAATTTTATGAATGCTCTTTCACCTCCATAGGTGTTTGTAATGTCTAGGGAAACAATACATTTTAAATTCAGGTGCAGCAGGTCTGATCTATTAATGAGTGAGTTTCCCATTGAAACCAGGATGGATCATGGTGTAAGACTAAGCTTTACTGCTCAAGAGTAAAGAACTCAATTTTTTGCATGGACCATGAAGAAAATCTTTCTCTTAACCGCTTCCAGTGAATCTATCACGTATATATATATCTATCTTCAACAGCCATTACCCAGCAATCTCCTCCTCATTCAAGAAATAGTTGGACAGATGGAAGCCAAAACAGTAGGGAACTAATATACTGTTTCAAGGTTCCCAGATTAGGTCTGCTTAAAAATAAAAAATGGTTTATAAATGCTAGTATCCAATCGGAGTGTTGCCACTGATTTCCGTAGTTCTGGCAATATCTGGCTCCTAACACAAATACAAATGTCGTGATTTGTTTTCCATCCTTTCTGATGTCAATGTAAACAATCTTTTGGATGGACTTGGATATTTCTCTGCAGGACCATGAAGCCTAACTCAACAGTATTGTGTTAGTTTATGAGAAGCAGAAAGAGAATCTCACAAGTTTAGTGACATTGTCCAAGCTATCTGAAACATAGAAAATATCTTACGTAATGAAAAGCATATTTGAGTTTAAAATATGTTATATATTAATTAAGTGTACACTGGAAGCCAGCTATGTCAAGACTTGAGCTAAAAATGACCAGTCCGAAGCAAAAGGCATAGAAATAGTCAATATGTTTCATACAACTCACTACCAAAATATTTTGAAGCTATTAAAATGTTTCTTGATGTTACTGTCTTTTCTCTCAAGATTCATAGGAAAAGTAGGTTCATAAAGGATCATGTACAATGAGAAGAAAGAGAGAAAGCAAGATTCACACCAACCTTTTATGTTCTTTTAAGAATAACCTGATACATCTTTCCCTGAATGTATGTGTCTTTGCCCTTGTCTTGCAATTTGAATTTGAATTCAATCAATTGAATTTTGCAAGTCTTACATTCAGACCCAAATTAGCAAAAGCACTTGTTTACTGTTTACAAACTATTAATATATTTTGACAGAGTTCTTTAAGCCCATTTTTAACTATTATTAGAAATATTTTAGGAGTTATTTTTTTCAGCAACAGTTCAGACAAGCAAACTAACAGAAATGAGTATCGCATATAAAAGTTGCCCGTTTTGCTTTTCCAGGTGTCACAGTTGGTGTGAGAATCTGGGGTGAGTGTGCCTCATGATGAAGGGTGCTCTAGCAGACCATGGGCAGTGTGGTATTTTTTACTTGCCTGTAGGCCTGACTCTTAATTTTGAAGTCCAGTCACTCTGTGCTCAGCTAACAACATTGTTTACCGCAAAAGGTTCAGCAAAAAACTACTGCTAAAATTGCTCAGTGGTCAGTTGTGTTTCTTGAAATTAATTTTCAGACCGAGTAGCTGCCTGCTGTGAGGATGTTTATGGTAGACTGTCTCTCCTGACTGCCAGAAGTTGCCTAAGACCTTTTTGAGCACAAGCAACACATTTTAAAATATGCATTTGCTTAGGCACATTATTATTCTAAATGTCTTGAAGTTATGTTCTCACTCTTGGTCACCATAGAAATGATTATACAATTACTTACCAGTTTCTCCAAAGAAGGACTGCCTGTGTATCTGGGTATGGATACAATGGCTCTCCAAGGCATTGAAGAATTACTTGACTGCAAATCAGAGACCATCTCGTCCCTACGCAGGACCAAGCAGGAAAGGAAGAGCTGCCAACCAGGCTGACCAACGCATTTTGAAAGAAGAAGGCAATATAGGCTGTTTGATGTCATCTCAGGGTGCTTACCCCATAAAAAAAGGTATGCAGATCCCTCACATGTGTATGAACTTCATCCCTTTTGGGAGCTTCAACGTTAAGCTGAGGTGCTGAGCACTTGTGCACGGTATAGCCAATATTTAAAGAACAGATATTTCACACTTTAATCAGACAGGCTGGTTTTCTGTTTTCCTTCCTTTTTTGTTTTTTTATTACTTGATTGAACTGTGTGTGGTAGCACACCAGATTCATCTTTAAGGTAACTCCTATTTCACTCAATGGTATATAATGCATTCACCCTCTTTAAACCTCTTTCAAGTTCAGTTTGATTGCTGCCCCACTATTCTATTCCTCAGTGTTTTTGTCTGTAGAAATAATCCATTATGAATCTTGGGTTCAGTGCCCAGGTTCCCTATAAGTCCCAGTAATTCCCTTCTCTGTGCATTAAAGACGCTGAAGAAAGCCCTTTCAAATTCAAATACACAAAAGCAAATGGGAATATAGAAACACTAAATGCAAACACAAAAATGCAAACATAAATATGCAAACACAAATGCTTTCCACAACACAGTGGAAAGGAAATGAAGGGCTAAGGTTTCTGATACGGGAAAACAATCGTCTAAGAAAATAAAAATTACAAATCTTTAGAAAGGAAGACTTGAGGTGGTTTTTTTCTGAAATAGAGAGAAGTATACTGAGCAAGGTCTCAAAGATGCTCTGCTAATTTAAGTCTTAAATAGCAGACATTGTCTGTCTGTCATGCAGTTGTATGTCTGTCAACTGTCCATTAGGTTTGAGTTCTAGAGGATCCCAGATGGGGCAGTGGAATCTCAGGAGCCAAAAACCTACCCAAACTGTCTGATTTGTTGTTTTGTCTTGATTTTTTTTTCCTGGCAATTTCAGGAAGGCTCATGGAAACAACTAGTTAAGAGTAAAGTTGGACCTAAACTGCTACCTAACAATTCCTTTTTCATCTTTCAAAGCCCTTTTTTACTGTCTTAAACAGACTACTTTAAAAGAAACACCTTTTTTTTAGTGCCTTTCCCTGTTTCTAAACAGTAGAGAAGTACTAAAATGCAGTGCCAAAGCCTTTTCTTCCAGTATTTCCATCCCATTAGAAACCACAAAGTGAGGCAGATACTGAGAGCAAGCCCCTTCTTGCAAAACTTCCAGTTCAATCTATTGAACACAGAGGTTTGGATGAGTTTGATTAAGCTTGCAAAGGTTGACTCAGTCCTTCATCCTCCATTGGTAGGTAAATTGAATCATGGGATTTATAAAGAATAAACCTCTCCAGACAAACTTGATTGCATTTTTTAATGGAATTACAAAATTAGCAGATGATGGGAAAGCAGTAGATGTAATGTATTTGGGTTTCAGGAAAGCATTTGATACTGCCTCATGAAATCTTACTTGAACAATTAATTCAGATTGGCTGTGAGTCGAACACTGCCACATGGGACAGGGAGTTCAAACCTCATGAAAAGGACAATGACGAGAGGCAGCCGAGACTTTGTGCCCCTGGCCCCAGCGCTCTGAGGACATCACCTTTGGTCCTCCACGAGGAGATGCAGCTGCAGGGCTCTCCATGGGCTCCCACCAAGACTGGCTGCGCTGCCACGGTCAGACGTGATTAGGGTGGAGGACTGGACCCCAGTCCACTGATGTGACCAGGGCATGTGTGACCCCTCTGCCATGTGGGACGGGGGCTTGGTGTTGGGGTGGCAGCCACGTGCTGCTTTCCTGGAAGTGAGTGATGCTGGCATCTGAGGGAGAAGTTTGTGGTTCTCCTGTTCAAAGAGTGCACAAGGACAGGGGTAACAAAAGCAAAACCCACCAGCCTTGTTGGGAAAAGGCTGGGAGCCCCTAAAAGTGTGATTATCTACCAGGTAAAATAAAGGACAAACTTTAAAGAGCACAAAGTATCTCAAGACTGATTTGTCCCTCTGTGTCAAGGAAAAGAGACATGACACTGTTATATAAAATAGTCTGCTGTGATTTCACATTTTGTTGTAAAGGCACCATCCTAAGAAAAAATATCGACAGAGGTAATTTTAGAGAAAGAGCAAAGCAAAATGTCCAGATGCTGATGCAATGCATTTTATGTTTTTATACACATATATGTATATACACACATATATATATACACACACATATATATACACACACACACACATATATATATAGTATAAATAGCTTGGCTAAAAGGCAACTGTGGAGGTTTGGCAAGGTACCAGCCATTTAGAGGCCATAAGATTACAAACACAAATGGCCTTTACCAGCCAATCCAGGGATACTGCAGCTGACTCCTGTAGGAGCATCCTTAGGGAAACACAGATCCTTGGGGTCTACATAGAACAGCTGACTGTGGAGAAAGCAGTATAACTAGGCAAACTGGCTTGAAATCCATAAAAGAAATAAGTAGTTTGAAATACAGGGAAAACTCCAAATAGTGAATAACATCCTACCACATTCTCCAAGGAAGCGGTGAATAGCTTATCCATCAGAACATTTACATCTAATTTGGATAAAACCTGTTTCTTTTCCACGTGGATTCCTGTGGCCCCTGCCAATTTCTTGAAAGCTCAGAGGAGCCTCAGTGGGGCTTGGTTACACCTCAGCAGAAGATAAGCCCTTATCTACCCAGCAGAAAAATATTTCCCTTGGCTATCTGCCATGCAGAAACCAGATCTTGGTGTTAATTTCAGTCCTTTCTTTGTGTTTCTTGCATGCTGTCTCTCCTTTCCCACTTCTTCTGCATGCTTTGCCCTCATTGGTAAGGGCCAGCTCTGCAGAGGAACTTGGTTCATGCCGCGCTGCACAGAAACTCTTCCCGGCAGCACCAATGCCCATCAGTTTCACTTTGCGGGGTGCAGAAGTGGTTCTGCCTTGGAGAATCCTGCACATTCTGACTGGGCAGAGGAGGTTGACTCTGTCACCTAATCAGGGATAGATTTGGTCACACAAGCTACCAGTTTGTTTATCTCTGCTCAATCACTGATATTTTTTTAAATACCAAAAGCTTAGATCTAAAAATCCAGTGCTTTCCTAAGACCTTTTAAGTCAACTTTCAAAGGCAGTCTTTTATTGCTGGGTTTTAAAATCCTTTACAGAAGGAAAGCTTTAAGTCTGAATATTAAAGTAAAGTGTTTAAAGTTCCTTTTTGGATTGTGAACCTATTATTAAAGCAGGATGGAAACTAGTTTGCAGGCTGCCTTTTACACAGAGCATCCATACTGCCAGAGTCCAAAATGAAGTCACTTTTTCTGGATTAGGCACAGACCACAGAAGGCTTAGAAATGCCACTTGTAATTAAAAACATTGCTCCTGGATCTCTCTGTCTTTATCGAGGTTAAATGGTCACTGAAAGCAATACAAGTTGAGACTGAAGAACAACAGCAAGCTCATGTCCTCTATTTTCTAATATATTTAACTGTTTATGGATGCTAGGAAAGCTTTGTACACTTTGTACGTTTCAACAGTAAAAGGGATGCAATTTCCTCTAACTTTGGTAGGAATTGTAATAACAGTTAGTGCTCAGCGAGGCCGAGCAGAGCCACCTTTCCTTCTCCCCTTCCCCATGCCCTGTGAGATTGACTGTCAGCCCTTCAGCATGAACATGAGTTGTGGGCTGCTGTTGCATCTTTCTTTGTTTTTTCAGCTTTATCTGTTGTCTTTCTGCTAATGCCTTGTCTACTTTATGGATCAGAGACTTTTATCTAGCCGTCTGGAAGAGCTTAGCACAGCGCAACCCTGATCCTGACAGAGCTATCACAGTATCAGTACTAATTGCTCAGCATTTTAATTCTTGAAAATGCTATGTAAACTAGATGGGCTAGATTCAGTAGCGGATGTGTGTAGGTACCCAAAGAAGGGTTTGGCTGGAACTGAAGCACTGAGCAGAATACTGAGATCTCAGATATCCCTTTCCAGCTGCTGGCAGCTGTGGGCTCAGAGACTTTTTCCTTTTTGACTCAACATTTTGTCAAGCACCGCACAGCCCAGTTTGACATCTCCTGCCTTGACTTCCACTGTGCGATGGAAACTACATGTCTTTCCATTCAGCATCCCTTCACCACCCTTGGTAATTATTCTCAGGGTATATTACATAGGATCAGACCCTTCCAGAAATGCAGCTCGAGCTGCTTTTTTCACCACACTGCAGAGACAGAAGAGACTTGGATAGCTGTGAGACAGACCCATCTCTGCACCTTCTCAGAAACATGTGCCAGGCTCCAAGAAGATTATGTAGAAAAGGTGAATGTGACCCTGCAGATGTGTGATTAGGACATTTACCTTGGAGAAAAGAACCTGTACTCCTACGACGGTATCTGCAGCTTGCTGTCTTCGACCAGCATCAGAAAAGAGGGAAGAGCAGTTTGGTGGACACAGTTCAAAAACAGTTCAGGTCCTGGGCTCCTCTCCTGGGGATGGAGCTGAAAAGTCACACAGCTTTGTTTTGTTTTTTTTCACCCCTGCCACAATTAGTGTCAGTATCAGTGAATTCTTTGCAATGACATCTTTTTAGAGGGATCTCCGTTTCACCATAAATGTTCTGTGCACAAGTTTAGATTCTTCCTGATAAGGGACTCCCAAATGTGCTGAATTTGGCATGAAGTTATTTTGTGCACTTAGCAGACCACAAAGCAGAGGAAAAATGCCAACAGCTCATTAACTCTCGTATCCTCCTCTTTTTATCCATATTCATTATATCATTTACAAATGCAGTCAAAGTACTGCAGCCGACTGTCAGGAAAGACTTGAGGGTCAAGTATGGCATCCAGGCATCGAGTCCCAGTGCGCAAGGAAATGGAAATCATCCACTGGGATGCAGCTGTTCCTACACCACGCTGATCCATAATGCTTCTCAGTTGAACAGCAACCCTTCTTGTTTACATTTTTTTCTTAAATGCATCCATAATCTGGATGTCATACTCCTTAGGAAGTCATCCAGGTGCCGTGTTTCTAGGTAGCTTACAAAATCCCAATTTACAAACAAGAGTAAAGTTGTGAGTAGGAAACTACCAGTGATTTCCAATCCACTTCTCGTCAGAGAGTTGCGCAGACAAACTTCAGCTTCTACCACCAATGACAACGTATTTAGAAATATTACAGCCTGAAACAGGGATAGGAGGGCTACGAATAGTACTAATATTGTACAATTTAATTCTGGTTTTGTCAGTAAAGCATCATTATGTGTGTGTACGTGTGTTACACAAGATAACAACACAACAAAACAAACGCCTGATTCCCCTGAAGGTACAGCAAGGTGGCTACTTCTTACTTTTGTTTCATTTGCAAGAAGATAGCATCTATGTCTTAGTCAAAAGAAAAGGCTTTTTAGGATATTTTAACTGAATGTGAAATTTTCTCTGTTCCCTTTTGGGTGCTGGAATGCAGGGATGGCGAAGAAGGAAAGCACTAAAAGCAGGAGGGTGACTGGGAGCCCTGTTGTCTGCTGATAGGTAGGGCAAAAATCATGCAGGAAATCTGTATCTTATTAGCTGGCTCAGTTAATAAAAACTGAATATATGTGACACATTTAAAGGTTTAAATACCTCTTAAAATGTTTTACTGGCAAAATTTTAAAGCCATAGGTATTTCTGCAGTGAGCCATGGTACTGTGAAGTTGTCTCATGATGTTTTGCGCATAGAAAATGTCAAGAAAGGCAAGAAAAGGGCAGCTTTGGGTACAGGAAAACAAGGGAAAAAATTCTGCATCTGCTGATACATGCATTCACATTTGCAAACACACATACACTCTTTGTGCAAAGCTGTTGTGTGCTGGAGGAGTAGAGTATGATGGAAGTAGGAGCAGAGCAGACTTTGAATGCAGAAGCTGTAGGAGGACAGTGAGGGGGAAACACCGAAAGCCAAGGGCACCGTCAGGTATGAAGCTGAGGTGGGAGATGCCACAATAAATGCCCTGAAGGTGAAGAAGGATGATCATATGCTCAGATGGAAGGTGGCAAGGCTGATGAGATTCAAGGCGTGTGTCCACCTTCAGCATTACATCCTCCATGCAGTTCTTCCAAGAAAGCTACCAAAGGTGACACCAGTAGCCAGCACCTATGGTCAAGGGGAAGAACCATCAGATTTCTCTTCCCACTGCTGTTAATGGGCAACCAAATGCTTCTCGATGGGACAGGAGTAGTCTGTTTAGTCTTTAAAGACTGAAGTCACACTTCTATAGATGTTTACCATCATGAAGCAGGAACTTCAGGAATTAAGTTCATTGCCCTACCTATCTGCAGTGAAGCCATGCTTCTCTGTACCACCTTACCAGAAAGGCGCTGAAGAAGAA
This sequence comes from Mesitornis unicolor, assembly GCF_000695765.1. Classification (NCBI taxonomy): domain Eukaryota; kingdom Metazoa; phylum Chordata; class Aves; order Mesitornithiformes; family Mesitornithidae; genus Mesitornis; species Mesitornis unicolor. Next base: position 3,262 of record NW_010161170.1, on the reverse strand, counting down.
ATTTGGAGATCCACTGATAAATTATGGCCCATATCCTGCTACAAACACTGCCTTAGCATTTGAAATGCATGAGAGAAAACTGTCCTAAATGATCACTGACCTTCAAACAGAAGGGGGGAGAAAGCGAGACCCAACTTGACAATATCTTCTCTGAAGCAAAAAAACCCTATATTTAACTGAAATCTCATGAAAGATCACGTATGTCACAAGAGGATAAATTTGAAGCATTCTCAGTTTCAGAGTGAATATTTTACATAAACACACTAAACGGTATAGGAAAAATACAGTGTTCTCCACAACAGTAATGCTCAGTGAGCTAAAAAAGCAGACTGGGCTGGATCTTAGTTATAATTCCCAGTGCAACCTATTCTTGAGTATAAAGTCTTCTGAGAGATACCTTACATAACAGGAAATTGTGGATAATCACAGAAAATACATCAAAGCCATTTCAGATATTTCTGACACAACAAGTACATGCTAAATGTTAAGAAAAAAATTATCCAATATTAGCCTTTGGGTTTTTATTTTGCACGGGTTGGAGTATTTCTTTGAGGAGCACGGTTTATAAATTCATGAGGGCGTGAGGTTCGGACCAGGCGGCTGTGTGTCATATTCCGACTGTATGATCTCAACAGGAGAGCACAGACAGGGAACAGGCGCAACAGATCAGAAGCAGTCAAGGAACATTAACTGCATACATGCATAATTATTACTACAGTGACCTGATGGAAATTTTGCAAGGATTTCAAAATACTGCTGTGTACTGGAAACATGAAGAGTGCAGCCTTGCTCAAGCCCTTTTGTGTTTTCATGCACATGCTAACAAATAGAAATGGCAAATAATATTATCAACAAACATTAATTCGCAACGGCCTCTCACATTTCAGCAAGGATTTTCAAGAGGGAGTAACTGAGTGCTTTGATGATGGTAGAAGACTGCAGTGATAACACAAAATCAAGCTGGATGTTGTATCAATGTGGTCCATACAGGAATAACTGTAAAAATAACAAAATGCGAGAGCAGGGGGCTCTTACTGCCATAGCAGTTTCGTGGATCCATCTGTCTACTATGATAACTTAAAGGTGGAAAAAGAAAAATGCAAATTTATCACTCAGGTTTTTTTCTTGACATGGTACAATGGTGTCGAACACTGTGTACTGACTTAGAGTGCTAGTTCAGAGCTGGGGTACTGTAGATTGTGGTTTTAAAATATGCTGAAATTAACGAAACACAATCTGCTGATCCATGGTTTTATACCAGCCTGTCTCAGTCTAAGGTCAAACTAGAAAAGTTTTCTGACAAGAGCTATAGGTCTGACTCTCTGCTTTGCAGCTGACTTAGCTGGTTAGCTAAATAAGTATAATATAACCCGTAAAATCCTCCAAAAGAGAAAAAGAGAGAGAAAAAAAAACCCTACAAATTTGGGTTAAAAAACAAAAGTTCTGTATTCCAAGTTTTGCAATAATCCTCCAGTACTTTTGCATCCCAAAAGGCTCCAGATGTGACCAGGCACTGCAAAGTGGCGAGCTGTTTATCAGCACGCGAGGCTGCACACCCGCACCTGTAATCTCACTCTGCTTTTGCGTTAGTTGGATGGAGATACCCAGAAAAACCCCACCAGGACAGGTTTCTGCGTGTTGAAACATTCACAGCCAAATGCCCTGCCCGACACCCTCAAGGTGGGGGACCCCGCATCCTGATTCTTCACCCCCCCCACACCCGGCTCAGCCGTGCGTGTGCAGCGCGATCCGAGTGTTTCTCTCTGCTGGGTGTTAAGTGTAGCTGTATCAAGCAAAGGAGAGGAAAAAAGCACAAAAACCGGTCACTGGCAGCACTGTTATTAAACACTGTTTTTTTTCCCCTGTTTTTCCACAACCTGCCTTTTTCAGCTGTGAGGGATTGGGTTTGCCACTGCCCACCCGTGGGCTCAACATTCACATTATATCCGCTGACTGGATCCTGCAAACTTTACTCGTGCTAATAATCCCTACTGATGCAGCGATCCCTTTGGGAAGCTAACGGGGTCCCAAGCACTCACAATCACTGACAGATTTGGGGGTGAAGTGAAACCTAAAACTTGTGCAGAATTTGAAAATTGCCTGGTTTTGGTCATGTCCCCTTCCTGGTCTATTCACTGCTTCATTTTGTTTCAGGGAGGAAAGCTTCCTCATGTTTACATCTTTCCAAAAATGAGTGCCACCTTTTTCATTTTTACAGATGATGAATTCTGTTGTTGATAAAAGCTACAAAATAAGCCATGTTATTCAAGGGGGAGATATATTTTCAGAAAGTCACCTCCTTATTTGTGAGGAGCACCTGCCAATTAATGTGCTTAAAAATATCACTGGAGTTATGTAAGATCTTTAAAAATTCTTCTGCTTCTTGACTCTGCAGCACTTCACCTATTACTAAAAATAATCAAGCTTCAATATTCTTTAAAATAAACTGAAAACCAAACAGCCCTAATTTAATATAAGCAAGGAATTCTTAACTTCTTCCTCTTGTGCATAATTATTGAAACTTGTCAATATGAGGTGCAGCCTGATCTTGCACTAATGAACTTGCTGCAGCTGTGGATCTGTGTCCCTGATCAAGCATGCCCCACCACAGTGCTGGTGTTGCTGGCCACACCATCATTCTCCATTAATGATATATGATATACATGATGCTGTTTACAATTTATTAGCATTTGGATGGCAATGGCTGGGTGAACTTCAGGCTCAGCACATCAAATCAGCTGCTCAGGGTCGTTCTGACCTCCCATCGTTCTGCTTTTCTAATTTTTTTTTAGAGAAGACTACATGGAAATGACTCCTCTGGAGCAAGCACTGGCAAATATAATCTTTGGCAATAGGTGCAGTTTTGAGGGTGAGAGAATGATTTTGGGTAACGTGGGTCTCTACTAGGAGTTACACATACACTGAAGCTACAAAGAGCATAAAAGCAGAGAAAATGTGCTGCTTATGGCCCTTCCCAGTTTGTGCTGTATAACACATTTAAACACAATGGGATTTGTGTAATATAGATATTAAGTCCTTTGTAGTTGCTGTTTAAAATACAGGCTGTTAGAAGCAGTAAAAGTTTTCTGGTTTAAATTTGTAGAATATACTGAAACTGATACATGCAATTTTATTTTTCAGGAACTGATTCAGACCACTGAAGTTAATGAGAATTTGTCTTAAGACATCTATGAGCGTTGCATCAGGCTTTAAGGCTAAGATTTCCAAATTAAAAAAAAAATACAAACAACATATATATATA
>NW_010161169.1:1993-9168 GCF_000695765.1 Mesitornis unicolor | reverse complement strand
CCAAAAACCCCCTCACAGAAAACCCCATACAGCCTGCAGCACTCAAAGGCTCGAGAGGCCCTTTGCTTTGCAGCCTGCTGCAGCAAGCGGCTTTGCTGTTTCTTGTCGCATCCTACCTTTAAAAGCCTCCTGTTTTAACAGTTAAAAGTTTGGTTTGTGTCTTGGGAACATGCAGCGATGCACCGTGAAAAGGAAATCCCCCGAGCTGGGGCAGCAAAACAAGCATCCCTCAAATACCTTTCATAAGCCCACAATGTCAGTATGTAATACCTCCTCCCCTGCTGAGGAATACTTTAAGGTTAAGCAAAGGAGATAAACTCTACTTATCCTGGGGCACAGGAGTTCAATAGAGCACGATGAAGCACAGTGCTCCCAGGCTACTCAGCATGTCCTTCTCCTCTTGTGAAGGTCTTCATTAATATTGAATTATTTTACAGAAAGAATTCTTCAAAGCAACTGATTAGTTAAATGAATTAGCCCCAAAGGTGACCCAAAAGTATCCACTAACAAAAATCCCTTCTCTAAAACTCGTTTAATACATTTTTAGACACCAGACTGCAAGGCTGCACAAGTGAAGGTCAAATGAAGAGCAGGTTAGCACAGACTGCAGCCAGACCACCAGCAGCCTGCTGCTCTTCCTCCACAATCCCCCTAGTCCTGTTTATAAGGGTTGTTTTTCAAGGTCCAACACTGTTGAAGGGCCACCCAAGATGGGATTCATACACATTAAATAATAAAGCACTTCTCTTGCGCAGCAGTGTCTCCAAAAAGGGGAAGCTGTGAGGTCTGTCAGGTATCTCTGTCAGACAACGCTCCCTGCGAGACACAGGGTAAGGGATGGGGCTGGCACTGAGGAGATACAGGAAGGAGGGAGCAGTCCTGAGCTTGCATCCTGCCTTTCAGGTATTAAAGCAGAGAACAAGCGCCAACCGCTGCAGCAGCACTGAACACATTGCTGCAGCAGCAGCGAAGCGCTGTCACTAAGGAGACAGGAGGGGAACAGCAGCCACACCGTCAGGTTATGGCAGTGCACGGCACAGGGCATGCGAGGTGCCGGCAAGCACAAAGAGGTGCGAGCAAACACTTCCTCCATGCTACAGCAGCTTTCCATGATCAGTGACAAAAGGCTGGTGAGAAGTACTCATCACTTATCCAAAATAAATAAGTTTTAATTAGAGTGAATCAGTTAATATCAGGACATAGCTGTGTGATGTGGTGTGCTGTCTGCTTAGCATGAGTAGCTGGATTTGCGGAAGCTTGTGCTTAGACAAGGTTATGGGATAGAGTTAATTTTCCTCTTAGTGCCTGGTGCAAGAAAAATGCTGATAGCACGCTGATGTTTTTGCTAAGCAGTGTTTTCCCCAAGTCTGGAACTTTTCCAGTTGTGGCTGACCAGCAGGTGTGAAAGAACAAAGCTGGAGATAAGGAGGCCACAGAGGCTGCGACTCAGGGGAAAACAGAAATGGTTCACAGCACCCAGCTCGAGCTGGTATTTCCCAGCTGTGCTATTTAAATGTCATTTTTTTCTTATAAGATCTGATGCCTGAGGCTCTGCTACAGGAAACCTGGAGTTTCAACCATGGGGATCATACTGGACACAGCAGACTGCCTTAACAAGACAAAAATAACCCTCATGTGAGTTCAATCGTCCTGCATGGGGATTTGCAATGCAAATCGAGTGCTACTACGCTTGAGTGGCATCAGGCCAAAGCAGGCACGTCGTCCATGGGACGGTTCTTGAAGACTGGCTGTTCAAAGACTCCACATTTACTTTAGGTGTCTTTGCTCAGCATTAAAAAATGGGTTTTGCAAAGCATCAGTCTGCAAACCCAAACCATGAACCAGCAAAAGAGCTTAATTGCACATCGCTTTGTAAATGCGATGTTTAATTTGCTAAGCAGAAAGAAGTCTCCTGGCTTAACCTCTGTGCTGCATCAGACTGGATTGCTTCCAATCAGACTTCTTAAGAATCAGCTCAGATATCAGCCTGGCATTGATTGCAGCTGGGAGCATCAAAATGAACGAGCGTAACAGGCAAGAAATTATCTGCAGCGTTGGAAGACACTTCACTTTACAAGAGCGAAAGGGAAAACAGGCACATCAAATCAGTGACACAAATATTATGCACAATGGAGGGAAAGCAGCCCACGCAAAGGATTTCTCCTTAGAGATTTAGCAGTGTCCTTAGAGATCTGGCAATGAGCAAGGGAGGTAGGAAGCAGAAAACAGTGACTGCACAAAGCTAAAGAACACTTACATGTCAGCATTCTTTGTAAGACAGCACGGCAGATCTGTTCAAAATGGACAAATAAAGACAAATCAGTGTTTAAAAGAGCTACAGTTATATGTAGAATAAGTAAATTGACTCAAAGTTTCGCCTCTGCTAATGTAAAGCTTAACTTTAACCTCAGGCTATGTGGTGGAACAGACCCAACAGACAAAAGGGAAGCATTTCCCATGGTTACCAGCATCCCATGCCTCCCATTCAAATGCAAAAACAGCAATCGAGGTGAAACCAAGGACACTTAAAAAGCTCTGGACAGCTCACCTTGGTGAAAGTCTCCATAAAAAAAGTCTTTGTTCTGGTTTCACCATTCCCCCTCACCCACCCCAGCGCCTGGACCACCCCTTTGTTGCTCTAAGCTCCCATTTATTTACATGCAGCAAGGCACAGAGGTGCATAATGGGGCTACTTTTTTTGAAAATGTGTTTGTAAATGGGTTCATTTTGTCCTTACATAGGAAACCTTCTTGGATTCCAGCTTCCTTCCCAGCTCTGAAGTTTGCTGAAAGCCATACTGAAGAAACACCATCGCAAAGTCTGCAAATCAAGAGGGAATTGGTGTTTCAGCATCTCCTTGCAATAAAGGCCACTTGCTCTTTCGCCTCCCCCTGTCTCAGTCTCCCCGTAGGGCCACCATCTGAAAAGCCTCATTCACTAAGCAGGAATCATTTATTTTCTTGGAGTAAAATTACTCCCAGGAAAAAGGGCCCATAACAATGGATAGTAAAGGAGCACAGAAGCTTAAAGAATTATAAAGAGTAAAGAATTTACAGGTCTTGTGCTCTGTGACCTCTGCAGAGCTTATATGGGTTGTACCTGACCAACTGCACAGGTCCAAAGGCCTGACTACAGCTCTTCAATCAAATTGGGCAGTGATTTTTCTTCTAAACAAAACCACAAAGTAAATAAAAAATGACAGGGTGGGGAAATGGAACTGTTTAATATTTCTGGTCCAAAATATCCCAGACACTTTACAGATGTGTCACACAATACATCATCCCTGGCCCCATACACCCTGCTTGTGCTACTCCAACTCAAAGGGATATAGAAATTCAATATTCCCCTGACCGAAATGAGATAAGGAAATGCAAAGCGAGGCCTCTGTTCTGCCACCTCCAAGCGTTGGGGTTGCACAGCCCCACGCCAGCTGTGCAGAGCAGCAGTGCCCAGCTGTGTGCCTTGCCTGCGAGGATGCGCCTGGCGAGCTCCGCATCCCCAGGGGGCTCCTCTGCCTGCTCACAGAGGCCACAGAGACTGTGGCACAGCCAGTCCACTGCGGTGGGGACCGCTGAGCTGCTGAGAACAAACAAAAACACATCAGTTCAATCCCTCCTGCTCTTTGTAAGGCTTGGGTCTTTGCTCCACCACCCTCTTGGACTCCGGAAAGAGCCATCTCTGCCCCATAGGTGGCATTTCTTTAATTCGGACCTGCAAGGGCTTTATCTGCTTTATAAAAAGACTCCACAACAAACACATCCAAAAGGGAAAAAAATACATGTGAAGTTGTGTGTTCAAGTATTTCCTCATCTGTGACACTGAAGTATTTCCATTTAGAAAATTCTATTAGAAGACAGACTTTAACTCTTATTTCTAAGATACTTGGATAAAAATGCTTAAAAAAAAATAATTTATCTTCTGGTTTTCTTAAATGTGAAGCACAACGGGCACTGAAGGCTTTTTTCCATTCACAGACAAGTAAACCAGTGTCAAAAGCCTAAAAGATCTCTGTAGCATTGCTTTGGCACCATAAGAAGATAACCTGAACTTCACAAAGGATAACTGGGTTCTGTTGTTAGTTCTGTATTGGGGAAAAAAATCAATTCTTAGAGTAACTTCTCTGGAGATTAACTCTGCCAAACCTTATTAAAATGTAAAGTTTTGTGAAGACAGACACAGCTTCTGCAAAGCAAGGCTTCTTGTCAAGACCAGCACTAATTTTTACAAGCTAAATGAGTTAGTTCTTGTGTGACCCAGTCTAGGTGATCCTGCTCTGGCAGGGGGGTTGGACTGGATGATTTTTTGAGGTCTCTTCCAACTCCTAACACTCTGTGAGTACTTCTGTGAGTATTTCTGTGAGTTTCCAAAGCCAGATGAACTGAAGGAGCTGGGTTACGGTCCCACGCCGCACAGTAACCACCCACACGCAGCCATCTGCGCCAGCCAGACAAAGCAGGAGGTAAAGCATGGCCAGGGATGGTCTGCAGCAGCGGTGCTCACCCAACCAGTGCAGCTGATTTGGCAGCGGACACGCAGCCGCTGCACCTCAAACCACGCTCATTAACCCAGAGTAAACCCTCAAACCCAGGGTAACTTCTAAATCCTGCTAATCTGATCACTCGCCAGCATCTGACTATATTCTTAGTCCTGAATACTCGTGACTAATCCCCGCTTACATTTCAATAGGCTTTAGGAGATTAAATACATCTGCAAACCTGTAAAGCTCTGCTCACCTCTCCAGCAGCTCTCCCAGTCCGATGATGCCGTCTCTGTGCAGGTGCCACGCAGCTTCCAGCACCGGAGGGTCCTAACGAGATGGCACAATTAGTTCATTTTGCAGTGGACATTAACATTTGGCTAACGTAAACTATATGCAAAAAATAAAAGTAAATTCCATTTATATGCCTAGAACTCATTCGAATTTTAAAGCAACATAGGAAATAGCAGATGAGGAAAGATTATATTTGATTTTTCCTACAAATTTTGAATGGGTTAGGGTTGTAGATGCATCATAATTTTAAATGTCATGGTCGAGTAATAAATACATCCATTTTTGTCCCCTGGAATAATGCTGATGCTACATATTGAAAGCAGTGGATATCCCAGAAAACAGGTAACACCACTAAGTTTCAAGAAACGCTCCAAGCCAGAACCAACACCTCCACACCCTGTGAAGGGAGAAGCCCTTGGGACTCTGAACACCAGGAACTTGGGAGAAAAGCCCCATAAACGACCAGCAGCTGCTTCCCAGCATGACCCCAGACTCCCCCGCACACTTTGTGTTCAACAGCCTAATTCTTTACTGTAACAATCTCAATTACACAGCAGCACTTGATCTCCATGTCTGCCCTGAGAACAAGGAGATCTTAATCAGCCTACAAAACACACAGGGTTTTATTTGCAGCCCAGCAGCAGATATTTGAGACTAGAGCGTGTCTCCTTATCCTGGCAGATCAGCCTCTTCCTTCTTTCCCACCAGAGCAAACAAAACTGTCCCGCTCACAAAAAGTCCTTAACTCCACTTGGAGCATCCCTTATCTTGAGAAAACAAACCAGGAATCAAGACAACACATTTGTGAAGCGATGCTATCCTATTTCTCTCAAGCCATTTGCTGCATGAACTCACTCAGGCTTATCAGCATGCCCAGGTAAATAGAGCAGGGAATCAGAATGCCCAAGCCATGCTGAATATTGCTGTGAAGCACATAAAGGACCGCTGGGACCGTGCAGCCCCACAGCTGGCTGGGAGATTGGGTACTGCTCCATTAATCGACCTGCATTGCTTAGCCCTGACAGCAAACCTGGAATAATGCTGAGGCCATCGGTGCCAACCAATGGAGAGTTACGAGCATACCGCACCCATAACAGCAAGGCAGTGAAGCTGAATAGGAAAGAAAACGATACCCCCAAAGCTTCTGTCACTGCGGTGTCACTTCAGATGAGCTGAATCCCGTTGCCATGCTGTAACTCCAGGCACCGCATTGCCATGCCCTTCCTAGAGATGGGAGGCAAGTGCTGCTTGCCTAGCACCTCAAAAACCAACACTTGATCACCAAAATGCTGTCAGCCCTCTTTTGTGGCAGTTTCTCAGCAGAAATGGCCACAATTTGAATAATTCACCTACTCAAACCTCTACTATAAAGCAATTCCTGTTACAGAGGCAGGGAAGCTCCCAGTCAGCGAGCTTTAAAATAACCAAAACCCCCCACCATTTATAATTGAGTTCATGCTTTTGAGAGGTCAGAAAGACCATGCTCATTCTCAGGAGGCGTTCACAACTGCAGTCAACCAAGCAGGGATGACCAGGGGCAAGACTGCTGCAGGTCACCAAAAAACCACCAAGAGAAACTGAATGGAAAGCACAGCACTTCCCTGGTCCATTTAACAGCTATCCCTGGCCCTCATGGGAGGGGAGGGCTGAAAACACATCCCACAGATGTTCTGTAACACATTAACATTTGTCTGAGTTCTTACCTTCATTTTCCACATTTCCTGACAGAAGAATGAGCGGCAGAACACATTGTTTGCCAGCAAATCCTTGACCGTTTGAAGCAGGCAAGACAACCTCGTCTGAAATCACGCCAGAAATGAAGCAGAAATAATTTTATTTGTAAACAATATGTTCTTTGAAAAAAAGAAATGTACTTCTTTGCCCTGTTTACTGCTTTTTAAAGGCTTGAATGGTGAAGAGAATCCATGGGAAACGCCCAAACTTTTCATGTTAAGGCTGAACTAAAGGCAGCCAGGCTGACAGCCGTGACATCTGAGCTCCTCAGAGGTGATGTGACCCACAGCACAGCTTTTGTACCAGTGGCCATCACCACATCTGGCCACACCACAAACAGAGACCATGGATAAACATGGAATCGTGGATTAAAGAGACCAAGTCTGAGGTACCGTAGAGGGGATAACACAGGACCTGCTTAGAGGGACCTGTGTAGCGCTGCACTTCAGCAATAGACAAAAAAATGTCATTTCCAAGCTGTCAAAATCAGTGCTTTTCTGTATAGGAAAACACCACTGTATTCCTGTGAGCATATCAGACATATAAGTGAATAATCAGCCACTCAGGTGTTTGGTTGACTTTATCAGAAGAGATAAACCAGATTTAAAGTCAAACCTAGCAATACTCTTTTCTTAATAAGCTAAAAGCAAAGCTTTTCCCTTACTCTCTG
>NW_010161169.1:1728-1962 GCF_000695765.1 Mesitornis unicolor | reverse complement strand
GCAGTGGGACTTGAGAGGGGCTTGCAGAAGCCTGGCAGATGCGCTCGATGTTGGTAACAACGTTTTTGGCTGCCAAGACTGTTGTGGGTACACCCAGTCTTGAGGCCTGTTCCTGCAGGACAGAGACTAAACAAAAACACAAAGCAGAAAGCTGTCAGCATGGGAGAAAAAAAGGTTGAGAAGACTGCATTTAACAGGCAGAAATTCAGTACACAAAGTTCTTTCCCACTCCCG
>NW_010161169.1:0-1684 GCF_000695765.1 Mesitornis unicolor | reverse complement strand
GACTGTGACGATGCTTCCTGGTGCTCTGCGTTGTCCTGTCCTACTGGCTTCACCGAATCGTCCATCTGGAAGCCAAATAAAACCATGACAGCCTTAGATGTCGTTACACACATCCACAAACCTGGTCCCCCTCAGGCACACTGAGCAGCCCTGGTGTTCTTGGGGGCTGGAGCAACTGAAGGGGAGTTAACACCAAGCTCCCATGTGGTTGTGGTAAACCAGAGATTTCAGGGCACTTTACAAGAGACATAAGTGAAATTATCGTCATTTTATGCAGGGAAAATGAGACACAGGCCAAAGTTACTTGTCCCCAGTCACCCAGCAGACCAGCAGCAGCACCAGAAACAGAATTTCTGCCTTTCAAGTCCTGTCTGTGAAGCCACACTGGCATAAATATTTGATGAAACATGTCAGAATGTTGGATCCTTTTCTAGTTAAATCCTCTTTTTTCCTTTTTACATAGACAAATATTCTGTACAGAAAGAAACATCTTTGTGGCTGAGCTGTGGGAAGTATTTGAATTTCCTATTCAAGTTACCAAAACTAAAAGCCCTGTCCATCACATGAGGAGAAGGCAAAAGGTGGCCAAGTCAGAATTTGGCTCAAGCATCTATATAAGCAAATGACACAGGTTTTAATAAATGCAGTCACAGTAGTCAGAAATAGTTGTTAATTCAGTGAAAACCCAAGTCTCTCTTGATTTTATTCCTATCTTCACAAGAAGCCAGTTCTGACCACAAGTTAAAGGTCCTGGATTTCCCTTGGTCCCAAATCTAAATCATCTTTAACCATTTTCAGTCTGTAACAATAAAACATAGAGGAATAAAGGGAAAAAAAAATCTAATTTTGGCAACATAGACCTCTAAACTTCAGCTTATTCTTATAGTGCTGTTTTCTTTCTCTTCACTTATCATGAAAACCGTGTTCCTGGGACATTCACTCTACAGCTGCCCCAGGAAGGACCCCAGTGGGACCCACCTCCAACTGGGACCCCCACCATCCCCAGCCTGACCACTGCACCCCAAACCACCCACTCCTACCTCCAGGAGGAGATCACTGAGGTTCTGATGGTGATCCAGAAGGCGCAGAACCGCTTCCTGGAGCTCTGCTTCGCTCCGAAAGGTGCTTTTTCGTTTTTTGTCTCTCCCTGCTGAGAGGTTTGGATTTCTTTGGTAACCACATCTTGCTCCAGCAGTCCCCCCTGAGGACACCTCCCTCTCTCTGCTGCCACAGCACACATCATTGACAGGGTAGTGGTGGCCCCAGAACCTCACTTGCCAGCAGCGTGGCAGGAGCAGCACAGGCTGTTTCTTCGTGGTTTGCTCCAGGCAGCTCTGGAGACAAAGCCCCGTGGCCTTCAGCATGAGCAGCCCAGTGCCACCAAAGCCCTTTCAGGTGCCGTAAGCCATGGGCCTCCAAGAGCCCTTAGCCCAAAGCGCTGCCCTAACGCCCCAACCCAGGACAGGAGCTGTGACAGGGCCACAGGAAGGCCACCAGTTTTTGGGAGAGGGTTGCTGAGGGGAGTGGGGCTGAGGCGAGGGGCTGCCATGCATCCAGAGCTCCCCACAGGCCGAGGCAGGGGAGCGTATGAGATGACGTTCACCTCTCCCTTCCCCTTTGCTGTCCCCGCAGAAAGCTCCAAGCCAGGAGCTCCCTCGGAGGAGCCCTGGCGCCGCTCCAGCCC
>NW_010161168.1:1252-1546 GCF_000695765.1 Mesitornis unicolor | reverse complement strand
CTGTTCCGAAGGGATGGGGCACGACTCTGCTCCCCCCGGTTGCTGCCAGGTCCTTGCTGGGGGAGTGGGCAGGGGAAGGGGGCACTCAGCAGCGGGCGGGCATGGCCGTGGTGCTGGCGGCTCTCGCAGAAGCCCTGAGAGCCCCACCTTGGGGAGCAAAGTTCGGCTGTGATCCTCCACCCCATCAGCACTGGGATGTGGGGCAGGGAACTGCCGTGCCACCCAGGGCAGGGCAGGGCTGGGCAGCATCCGCGGCTGGCGCATCCCAGCCCTAAAGGCACCACGACAACTCAT
>NW_010161168.1:505-763 GCF_000695765.1 Mesitornis unicolor | reverse complement strand
GCCTACCGCGGGCTGCAGGGGGCGATCCCGGCCGCTGAGTCAGCGCTCGGCCGGGGCTGCCAGCACCCTGCGTCTCCACTTGGCCCAGCTCCCGCATGTACATTAACGAACCCAAGGGGGATCGTGTTCGGACACGTGGGAGCTGCTCCTACCACCCCCAGACCCTACTGTCTCCAAAGCGTTCAGCTGCCGGATGACCCGGGGATGTGTGCCATGGGAGCTGGTGGGGTGCAGGGGAGAGTCAGCAGCCGTGGGCGA
>NW_010161168.1:0-226 GCF_000695765.1 Mesitornis unicolor | reverse complement strand
GCCTCCACCAGCGCCTGGGCCAGGGGCTGTGGAGCAGCAAGGCATACGTGCAGGTAGAGGGGGTTGCTCCATCCCACCATTGGGATGGGGGTAGCGGGAATCCTGCCAGCCCCAGCCCAGGGGAAGTCCACAGAGGGGTCCCTGCAGAGCACCCTGGGCTGGGAACAGCGCTGGGGTTGGGCAGGGCAGGACACGGCCAGGCTGCAGCTCCAGAGCCCGTTGGATC
>NW_010161167.1:47552-56213 GCF_000695765.1 Mesitornis unicolor | reverse complement strand
GCTGCGCTGTCAGCGCCCAGCGGGGCCGGGCGCGCATCCCGGCTCCTGCTTCTCATCACATGTTGCTGGCGCTGCCCTGATTGGCTGCGGGGAAAAAGCAGGATCGGGAAAAAAAAGCGAGTGGGAGCCCGCTGACCTGCGGTTTGGGATGGGAGAGCCCGTGAGCGCGGCAGGAGGAGCGTTTCTGGAGCGGGCGCTGGGGGGTTTTCATCAGAGAAAGGCAGAGAGAGCGAATGCTGCAGTCGGGTGAAGTGCTCGGTGAGAGCGAGCAAAACCAGTTTAACTTGAAGGAGCTTAGAAACAAGCAGTTCACAATTTGGACTGTTCGTGCTCAGCTAAATTTATCCCTCACTCCTCTTATTGTTCTGCAGAAACCGATGGAGCCATTTCACTATCTCTATTTAAAAAAAAAAATAAAAAAATTCCAGGATACTTTTCCATTGCTATGTTTCACTCACTTCATTGCTTCCTTCTGCTGATTAATCCCAGATCGGTCTCATAGCAAAACACAGTGCAACGTTATGCATGATGGCACTGAGGTAACAGAAAAGTTATACCCACTACCTACACAGCACGGGAAGCAGAGCCAGTATATGACCATACCACGTCATGACAGAAGTGCCCGAGGCCCTGCCTCACTCCTGGCTGACTTCCAGTCCAGGTAAGAGCAAGCAAGCAAGAGTAAAAGCAGTCAAATAGCAGGGTAAACCACTAGAGACTAAAAATTTAAGAGAGTAATTCACCCACAGCATTCCCAATGTAACATTAAAATGGGGTTTTAAAATTTTTAAATTGATTAAAAATAGTTTAGGAATACAGCATAAAGTCAGCCAGGCATACAGAATTATTGCCCTCTGGGAAAAGGCTGGCTTTCTAAATCAGGGAAGATGCCACCAGTTGGCATCCAATAACACAACCATGATCAACACAGCTTTAAAACAGCACTAGGAAATGCACCGCTTCTCTTCTTTATAGTTCATATTGCTGCTGTCACTACATCCTATAATCAGAACTATACATAAACTCTAAGAAAAATAATGGAATATGTAATGTCTGAAGGAAGACTGTGTGGTTGTATGCTTGCCCATCCATATCTATAATCATGTTAATATAATATGCACAACGTATCATGACAAGATACCACAAACCTATATAGCATCGAAAAACAGTTTGTGCTACTCAACATCCTTCTCTTCTACAGAGCAAAGAGCATAAGACCTCTTTCCTAAGAAAAACCACCAAATGATACACTTGAAATACATTGTGAACATGCTCCCTGTTCTTCCTCCTCTTTCCCCCTTCCACTTATTTTAAATAGATCTTGACTACCTCAGTTTCTTTGCATGAATTAGGATAGTTTTCTCTCAATCTTCCTTCAAAACAGGCCTTTAGTCCTCTATTAACTATATGTGAAGTGATTCATGAGTCTGGATTTTTAAAGTTCCTGTATGTATTCACAAGCAGAGCAAAAACCTAGCTATATACTTTTGGAGAGAGCAAATTAGAAATCAAAAGACATTAATTTTACTTCCCTCACTATCTTCCAGCCATACGTTTAGTAATTTAATCTGTTAGCCAAACTGGTCACTTCACATTGTATCAACTGCAAATTACGCTTCAAACAAGCAAAATCATAATATCGTGTTCCCAGAAAGTAAATAAAACATGCACCAATCCTGCATGGAGGTAAATAACAGACACAAGACACCACTACTGGAATGTGATAATCATTTGTCTAGGCTGGTTGCCACTATTGATGCTGAACTAGTGTGGTTACATCCACTTATCATGTTTAATGCAATTGCCCAAGATTTACTGCATAGCTTTTTAGTGTGTAACCACACCTGTCAATACTAGGCAAAGCTACTGTCATCACCCATTATTTCGCTTGTCTGATACAGCTCTTAGAAGCAGCTGAAATTTGGGTACTGTAACTTGATTGCTCCCTTGTTGGATATGGCCCTCACTACTAAATTGGGGAAAAAAAAAATCAGCGGGAATGTCATAACTGCTCTTACCATCAAGAATAAGGAAAACATTTAGCTTTCTATGTATTAAAAATTAAAATGTGGTTGGTTTTGGTTTTGTTTTTTTGAAATAGTTTTGTCAGCTCCTGTACTTTGGGCATGAATTTGGAAGCAGGGAGGACTGCAGTTCACATGTACTCAACAGAGACTTAGGGCATTATTCAGACTGTCACCACAAGTGACTTACATGTCACAAGTAATTCTCACTACAGACAGTACAAGCAGCCAGGGTCTGGCAGCTTGGACAGTAAATAAGCTGAATTGCTCATTGCTCTCTTGAATTGAAACATCATGACAGGTACCCAAGTCTATCTCAGGGCTCCACAAAGCAAATCTGTATATAGCTTTTATGGTTCAAGAGTTAAGTCTGCAAAAATGCTACCCCCATTGAGGGTATTTAACTTAGCACAGCATTTCTGGATGACCTGTGCTCCCCTGCCAGCTAAGTGACGGCAGTGGATTTCTCTATGTTTCTTTCCCCCAGTGGCTAAGTGTGGCATGGGACTGGCCAGCACTGGGTGGACATTGTCTTGACGGCACTGAGCCTTGCAGCAAGGCAGTACAGACAAGAATCTCATGATCGACGTAGAAAGCATGAGCACAGAAGTGGAAATAGGAGAGAGAGATGAACAGTTTGGAAAAAGGAATCTGGCAGCAAGGAGACTGGAGAGGTGATGGGAATGGGAAGGGCAGAAAATGAGAATGTAGAACAAGGAAGGAAACAATATGACTGCGTGACCTACAAGGAGGAGATAATAAAAGCCAGGCCAGAAGACAAAAATTAAGATTAGGCAAGAAAAATGTTCATGGTAGAGAGGGAACACAATAGGATTTGCAAAGACGAGCATAGGGACAGCTGGCTACCTGACTAGCCTACAGTTAGGAGGTAACCAGGGAAGAGGAGAATGCTGAGGAGCAGGAAAGAGATGCTAAGACGGGATGCCTGGGCAGAACCTGGCTCTTCAAGCAAATAGGGGCTACTGAAAAACCTGTAGGGTGGAGACTTCAACAAGAGACGACATTTAGGATAACAACAGAACTGAGATAAAGGCAGAAAGTGTCAAAATCACAGCAATAGCTCTATCAAAACAAAGGTGGAAACAAAGTTGAGGGTGGAATTGCTCCTCTCCACCACTGGTAGGACATGTGCTTGAAGATGTATGACAGAGAGCTACACAGGTACACAAGCCCCACTTGATGAAGACTGGACCTTAAGAACCAGCCTTCAGAGTAAAGAAAAACAAACTACCTGAAGGCTTGTCCGTGAGAGTCAAGACTACAGTCTGAAATTAAGAGTCAATCACAAGAATAAAAAGACATCACTTTAGCTTTCTACCGTCTACAAGTACTTTTAGAGTAGCCCTTGCTCATCTGTAGAATTGAGGACAGCAATAGCAATATTAAGTACCTGTTAACAGAGGCAACAAGGTACAAAGGCTCTTAATATGTGTGGACTTCATTTGCTTTGATTGTTTTTTGTAAATTTTGTTCCTTTTGTAAAAACCTTTTAATGTGTATAATGCCTGATAGGAGGGACTAAAGAAGACAGAGCCACACTCTTCTCAGCATCTCCTAGTGAAAGGGCAAGAAGCAATGAGCATAGATTGAAATATAGGAAATTGCATTTTTTCCTGTGAGGGTGACTGAGAACCAGCATAGGTTGCCCAGGGATCATGTGGAGCCTCCATCCCTGGAGATACTCAGAAACCATCTGGACACAGTTCTGGGCAGCTGGGTCTAGGAAGACTACTTCAAGAAGGTAACTGGACTAGATTACCTCCAGTGGCACCTTCCTATCTCTACCCCGCTGTGAAACCATACCAAATTCATATTAAAATTATCTGATTCATGTTGATATTTTAGTGAGTCCATCTCTCCATTTTAATTTTCAAAGATTAAGCATAACGTCTTTTCAAATTGTCTAGGAGGATGGCATTTAACTCTGGTATTTAAACTCTGACCCATGTCTTTTAAGCATAGCTACGCGTTGTCTACACTATAAATAACTTCGTATATCATACTACTTCAACATAGTGCCTCTGGGAAAACAACCAGAAAAAACTGCTGACATGGTTGTCAAGGTTAATAGACTAAACAGACCTTCCTCGATAAACAAGAATCTTTCAATTTGCATCCAACAGTAACAATTTTTTCTTCTGGAACTCTAATGGAAAGCAATCAACTCTCTCTTACCTAATTCAGATTCAAATTCAAATCCCAGTGAAGAATATCAACAGCTTGTAAGTCTCTTTTGCACATGAAGAATTGTCACTTGTAAACACAAGTGTTTCATTGTTAAGTGAACATCAGCAATGCTTCTATCTTCTTTTTTCATTTACCTGTGGCAGAAAACTACAAAGAACTTGTGTCCTTCCACATAGGGGACCAAAGAGCAGATGCTGCTTATCATTAATTACCTAAACTATCCTATCCCACAGCAACACTAAATAGTTGCTTAACAGTATTACTTAAATGGGAAAATTATGATCAACAAGTGATTTTTCTTTTTTTTTCTTTTTTTTTCCTATGAAGTTTAGGTCTCCCATTGATTTTCTCCTGTGGTGGTCAGGATAACTGTGGGCACCGCACTTAACAGCAGCATAAACTGTGTCTTGCTTACACCTCACAGAGTGTTAGTGCCCTGAAAGTACTGACTTTACATCTAGCCATAAAATTAAAGTCCACCTCCTTACATAAAATTACATACAACACGTAGGATGTTTTTAATTCTCCTTTACAGATGGTGTACATCTGAAAGAGAGTTGACATCTAACATGTTATTCTATGACATTTAATTTAGGTATATAATAAACTAATGTCAACTAATTCAAGATGCAACAATTAAACACTTTCTTTAAGATTAATGTCACATCTTATATCTCAAAAACTAGGTTAAAATGAATGAATAATTAAATAAAATCTGAAAGTATGCCCATGGAACTATTGGAATGCTATTTAAATTTTATTTTTAAACACTAAAACTGCTTATCATTTGTAGATTGTTACTGGCTATTATGGTTACCACTCTCTAACACAATCCAATCTGCCTGCAGTTTTCTATTTCAGGATACAGCAGTGATAACATTAACAGTCGACTAAAGTCCTCAACTTGCAAGCATACATACATTAGGGGCACATGCTATCTCCTCCTGCACTGAAAGATAACGTGAGCATGTTCTCACAGTGTCACAGAAATAACAAGACACAAATGGCTACTGCCATTCCTCTAGATGTTTAACCCAACTCATAAGCATCATGAACACAGCAAAGGTTTGATACTGTTTGTATTATGAATACATAACACTCATACCTGCTCTGTGATGGGTCCTCTGCATTACTAACATATTGGAGAGGTGCTACAAAGTTGGAAGATCTGCCCACAGGTGATTGTTCCTATGCATGGGCAAGATTTTTTTATTTTTAGCTTTTAAATGTAATGCAGAGTCACGGGGAACACTGTCTTCTTGTTGCCTTGCAGCAGTGAAGCACAGAGAATGCAGATGCAGAGAGAAAGAATAAGTTAAGTGTTCAACATGCCCTGGCTGGTCTAAGATGCTCACACAAGTCACCTGCAACCAAATGTGCAGCCAAACACTTCCGAAAGAGCTGTGAATTTTGCCAGAGCTTTAAGTGGTTGAAAAAAAAAGTCTTCAACAGCCACATTTAAAAGAAATAATACCTCAAAGATTAAAACAGAGATAATGTTCATTTTACTGTATTTATTAATCACAAGAACAGAAATGCAATTCTTTTGAGCACAAGAACATCAATAATAGAGCCAGACTTTACAGATAACAGATACAGATCTTGACGTAAAATATATAGAACTTACACAACCCCGGAAAAATAGCCTGTGATGGCTGCAGCTCCTTAGAATTTTTACTGAAAAGTTACTGATTTAACTCCGTATCACTATTACATGCTGTTGATCTGCTACACTGAACGCTACATTAAATAAACACTGGGATTTAATCTCAGTGAAAGGTTTTCAGCTCTCACAGGCAGCGCAGGTCTGCTCCTGGGGGTGCAGAAATGTTTCGAGTGCCAGGAGCAGTTCGACAATTGCCAAATGCTGGGGATTCCTGTGGCTTGTCACTGCATACAGGAGCTACCACAAACTACCAGGGATATTAACCACCTTTGGCCAAGTCTTAAAGCCCCGAAAACTAAGCTTGAGTTACAGGTTGTCCTCTGGGTACTATTGCGGTGCAATCCCTGCACTTGGGACATTGACTTATCAACTGATACATCACAAAGGAGAGGTCTGAGCCATTGGTCCTTTAAAACCATTTTGGTTTTTAAAATAAGGTAAAGATTCATGTACCAAGTCCAACCATATCTCAAAATTGTATTTATAGAAGTGCTTGTATAACTTAAGCTATTGATACCTCCAAAATCTGTTCTATTTTCAGAAGCTGGAAAACTTGTCTCTGCAGAAAGGACTATGTATCACTTGAGGCCCACTTCAGAGCTCAGAATAGAAATTAAGTGGAATTAAGCAGCACTTGTGGTGTTGTAATGGCCTCCTTCACCTGTGAGGATGGGTGTCACCCTGGCACTGTAGTGACATACTTCAGTTTAATGAGCAGGGAGCCAGATGTGTAACCTTGGCTAATAACTCTGTGCATCGTGGTGAAAACAGTCAGAGGAAGCAGTATGTTGGCTAAGTGGAGTCATTAGTTTGCGTTGTAATAGATTAAATGCGTAGAGTAAGTTGTTCCTTACAGAGAACTAACAAAATGTGTTACAACGACATTTTCAGAACTGCCCTGATGAGTTGCGGCATGAAGGTAATATACTTCTAGTCAATCTTCCTTGTCCACCCAAATTATTAGAGTCTTTATTAATCCTACTCTAAGCAGAAACTAAGAACACTAATACTTGGGGTAGGGTGCAAAGTTCTTCTCTCTCCTACATTAAAAATATACTTTTTTTTTTCCCCAGTCTCCCAGTTTGGGGTAAAAACGCAGTTTTTCAATTACATTTTTCTGTTTGGTACATTTTTGTCTTCCTTATTGCTACAATTCACAATCCAATGCTCATTAAAAAGAAAAGAATGCTCTGAACAGCCTGGTCCCTCCGTGCTGACAATACTGAAAGCACACACATCACACCAAAGAGCATACCTCAAACTTCATTTCTGTGTAGGGCTTGACCTCTCTGAGACTGCAGGGCTCTGATATACCTAGAAAGGCACTCCAGCATTTTCTGTAACCTGGTTAGAGTTCTAAAGGTGAACCTGTTTGTGCAATTCAGAAGTCATCCCCCACAATCCCTCTCCTAAATTCATGAAACTGAACCTAAATTGTGTATCGTGTTCTGCATGACAGGAAAGGAATAATGGATTTACACTAAATCAACATCAATGCAGCAAGTTGCTTTTAAAACTTAAGAAGGAAATTATTCTCTTAGGCAGTGTAGTTCAGACACCTTAAGCTTCTCCTAAAATGAAAGACTTCTGCCATTACAATGCTAGTTGCTTTGTTTAAGATCATACAAATTCTAATGAAGCTGAGAGAGATCCACGTGAAAGCACAGCAATAGAATCTGATCACATTTTCTTGACAGAAGATATTCAGCCAGATTATGCCATGACAATCTGGGAACTCACTTATTTACTTTGAATTTGGTAGAAAGTTATCAAAGACCTGAGTTTGAAAATTACTTTCCTAGCATTTTACTGTAGCATAAGCTATTGAAACTACTATATAATTAAGCATTAACCTGTTTTTTACATACCAAAATGATCCTTTTTTCAAGATGAACTGTAAACATGGCTTTTCAGCGATATTTCATAAGTTTAAACATTACTTTGTCCAGTGCCTTACATATATTAATTTACTAATTTCTAGAGAGACAATATTGAAGGGATTCCTCTTTCTAATAATACTACGATTTGAAAATACTTGTTTCACTGTTAAATTATTAAAAGACAAGAAAGATATGCATATTTTGTTATCATGTAATGATAAAGTGTATGTGAATGTGACATTAATAGAAACAACCAGAAACTTTCAAATACAAAACCGTCACTGAATAGTTCTTAAACAAATAAGCAAAATCATAAGGCTGTTAGTAAGAGGGAAAAATGTGAAAACCAAGGATGTCCGGGTCACACAGATTTTCCAAGACACTCTATCCTGGTGAACTGAGCTGCTGAACTGTGTACTCACAAGACTCTCCTGAATTGCACAGAAATAATAATACACGCTTGACTTTATCAAACTGAGAAGACACTTAAGTTACACTACAGCTACTGCAACTGTGAGCCAGTCTTTCTACTGACATCCCTTGACCAGCATGAGTCTATTCAAAGTTAAATTTAGCCTTCATATCTAGAATTGCTAGCAGAGCTTTAAAATTATGCTTTCTTTCTCTTACTAATATTCTACCAAAATCATTAACTAACAAGCTAATAATTTTTAAGGGATGAATATTCTAAATCATCAATCTGTCAGCGGATTGTTTCAGAAGCCTCAAAACACTCAGAAAAAATAGAAATTTATATCCACTAAAATACTGCAAAATGCAATGTGTATCATTAATGACGAGCTGAAGAAAAACAAGTTGTTTTGTGAACAGCAGAAGTAACAAAGCCTGGTTTCCCACACACACCTCCACAATACCTTTAGCT
>NW_010161167.1:43042-47521 GCF_000695765.1 Mesitornis unicolor | reverse complement strand
TCCCTACACAACACATGCTCCGTACCCTCAGTTCCCCTCCCCAAACTTCTCTTCCCTTTCCACGAGTCGCTGGTTGAACAAGAGGCAGCATTTGTTTCAGCTACTTTGGAGTTAAATTCACGTTCATAGGTGGGCTGGATGCTATCTTTTGGATACCAGAGGAGCCCAGACTCTCTCACACTGGCATGTCCAGCAAATGGCTTTAACAGCTCCATCCAGCCCCCAAGAAGGTATGTCAGAAGCACTCAGTACTTCTGAGACCTCTGCAAGACTGATTTAAATTGGCCACTGGACTGAAGTTACTGAGAAGGACAACTAACAGATGGAAAGTGGGATTGCATAAATCTTGTCTTAGGAAATCAACCTAAAAAATCAGAGCTGTTACACAAAGACTACCCATACACTTTAATACTCAGCAGCTTGTTTAAGTATAAGATGATGGCATGAGCAGCCATGTAAAGATTTATTCTGTTAGTCAGTATGCAGAATTTTTAAACTACCTTTTTCACAGAACATTGGTTGCTGTTATAAAGCAGTTGCAAGTACGATATAAACTACAGACTTTCATGATGTGTATATTCAGCATCAGTGGTGCATAAAAATTTGTGAAGAAATACTGGTAACAAAGGACTTTACAGATCAGTGATTAAAAAATGCAAAACTGTCATATGTGCTTATGCAATTAGAAAACCTATTTTCAAAATTATAACATCTTCTGTATTTTGGCCCATAGGAAAAAAAAAAATAAAGCAGCCCAGTCTCCTAATAGCCTACAAAATGGATATCTGAACACAGTGAAAGTTTCAAGGCACTTTACCTCTCCTTCTTTTACACGCTTTTTATGGTGTACTTCCACACTATCCATCCTGGGAAGCAAATAGCAGAATTCACCAGTTCAAGTTTATGAACTCCTAGGCTCATTTACTGCAATTTGAAAACTGAATAAAAAATAGCAGCTGCAATTATATATTTGACTGATGCTAAAAAAACATAAATTCAGGAAAATCTGGGTAAATTGGCAAAAGGTAGGACATCACTTCTCTGCACAGTGGATGAAGTAAGGACAAAATGACATCCTCAGGAGACTGCAAGGAATTACTGCACCTGATGTGCTTACACTTTCTGGCAGTTACAGAAGTTTCCATATTAAAGAATTTCTATGTCACAAGGGCCCTGTTGGTTCGTGAAAACATTTCAGTGGTTATGCTATAACTCTTATTTTATTTCATCTTAATGTAACACTTTAATTGATTTAAATACTTCAGGGGTCAACTTGGTACAAGGAACATCCTGAAATCAGGCAATTCAGAAAAAAGTACCCATTAAATAGTTATCTGAATTTCTGTTCAATTATGCAGTTTGTATCCACTTTTGATGCAACATCTGTCATTAAGAGGCTATCATCAATAGTCAATTTACTTAATTATATATGCCAAGAAATATGAAATACAAAGTTCTCAAGCTATATCTTTGTTTTAATCTTCCCAATCTTCCCATACTTTCCTATCATCCACCTAAACAATTCCTTTTTCAATTAGATAATATTCAAGGACTAGTACTGCTAAAACCAAGCAAATTTGCAAGCACATCTTCCTTTAAAATGCTTTTGAACAAGAAGAGATAACAGCAAAAATTCACGTTAGCAGAGCTAAATGGTCCTCTTCTCCTCGTGACATCTAGAAACTAGGATAGAAACTGAGGAAACACAGAAAGAACGATCGTCAACCATGATTTTGAAAGTAGGGTTGACCAAATGTTTAGAAATTCACATAATACACGCTGCTAAAACCCTTTGGCCAAATTGTATTCCTTGATGCCTGTGTTCCACTTCACCTGATCTGCTTTGTTGCCGCTTCTCAGTTCACACAGGCTGTACATCCACAGCACCGCTCCCTGCGATCCCCTGACCCTCTCAAACAGTCACTTCTTCCTCCTTCCACCAGGACCTCTATGACAATGCCAGACAGAGCTTGGGCTTCTTCAGGGTGTGATATGAAGGGAAAGCTTTGTTTTCTCTATAGTCTAGATAAATCAAACTCACCTTCCTCTTGATGACATTATCTGACAACCAGTAGACAGAAAGAAGAAAATGTTGCATGGAAACGTGGACATTATTTGTGCTAAGTTCTAACATCAGGTAGCTTCTCTTCAGGAAAACAGTATTTTCCAATTGTTTTTTCTTTCATTTTACATCCTTTTTGCACCCAAAAAGTTATTCTCCATTTTTTTCCCCATTTATAATTGTATTGGGATTGTCAGAGAACCCCAAAACACATTAATTCATCAGAACTCTTAAAAAACTACTTAGAAAAAGTATATATTAAAATTTAAAGACTTAAACTTTTAACTATATGAATTCCACAAAAAATGCTAAGATACATAAGAAACACCTAAGAAAAGGTAGTTGAAGCTACGGGTGGACTACATGTTTTAAGGGTCTTTTCCAACCTCAGTGATTCTGTTATTTGACTAGTAGCTGATTCTGCTGATTCTACTGTGATTCAACTAGTAGCTGATTTCATTCATGCTGAAAACAAGGCCGGTGGAGCTGTATATGGTAGTTGTGTACCTTCCTACATCATGGCATACTTCCTATAATACCCATTGTTGAATTATTACCTCCCAAAACATACAAGCATGTTCTAATTTCAGTAAAGTTTTCCGTAAGAAGAGGATAGAATGGGTGTTAGCAATAACTACTCAGCTTCCTACCTGGTGATCGCTAAATAATCCAGGAATAGGAGTGATCCAAATCTGATTTCCTTCTAAAGGAAAGCTGTGGAGCAGCCATTACACAATACACTGTCCCTGGGTTTTCTCAAAATAACTCTGGAAAGCTACTGTCATGCCTATAGTACACTTCTTTCACTGCAACTGTATTGAAATCTCTCATAAAGGTTATAGAAATCAGCAAGTTTAAGCCAAACATTTGGCTTAATTTAATGCCTACGTTACTTTTATTATTTTAATCTCCATCTTTTGTTTTCTACACTGTATAAAAGAAAACAAAGCACATCCAATTATGGCTTTAAAAATATTTGTTATCTGTTTATGTTTTATTTCATATGCAGAGCTGTAGTGGGATATCTGCTACTGTAAATCCCTGGCCCCAGGAGAGACATACCTGGTAAAACTCCGTCAAACCAAAACTCATGACTTTTGTTAGTGTTACAAACTAACCCAAACCAAAAATAAGAAAGTGTAACATTTGTGTCTGTAAAGAGAATGTATTTCAAACTGCTGCCAGCAGAGAGTCTCATTGCTCTGGTATTGAGGAGAAAACAATCATTTAGCACAATCCCAAAAAACATGGAACAAACAGCAAGCTACTTCATTTTAACTATTTGAATAGAGTTATAGACAGAAGTGCTCTCAGCAACAGCCACCTGTGAGTACTTTCCCTTCCCCTCAACTGTAGTTTTTTGCAGTCTTTCAACATGACAGCAAGTTAATACATTTTCAAAAAGGAAGCTCAAAAGTATAATTTGGACTTCCACGAACAGGCTGGCACATTTTTCAACAACATTTGAGCTTGGCTAGATGAGAGCAAAGTGAAACTGTTTAGCTGCAATTAAGTTAACTTGCAAGTCAGCCCGTATATTGCATTGTAAAATTAAAGGGCTCCCGAGCATCTGGCCTGCACTCCTTCAACATATGCTTACCCCAGGAGTAATGTGCTTAGTTTGAGGAGACATCAGGCGTCTGTCAAGCATGTCAGCCTTGCTCCAAGCGGGCCAGCCCTTCCAGCAGCAGCAACGCTTCTTACAGGAGCAAAACGTCCGACGCAAAGCAGTGCAACCAGCGAAAACTTCAGCAAATCAGCCCACTTTAACCATTATTTGAAATACTTGTCCATCTAAGGCCCAGGTTAAAGTGCCCAGCTTTTGTCTGCATGGAGTGATGCTGTTTGCTGGCGACCCCTCTCAGCTGTTGATCTGATTCAGCCCCTATGTTAGGTTACAGCTCAGCAGAGAACCCGTCACCATCAATTACCAAGAAGGAGTGGGAGGGCCCCACACTCCCGCTGACGTCAGCTGCTGTAGGAAAGAAGCCTGCACACTTGCTGGAGTAACATAACATTTTATTAATCTCAGATGCATGCCTTGCAGCACGCACGGCCTCCTGTTAACATGCACCAACTGGCTATGCAGCCAGAAACAAATCGTGGAGAAGCATCTGACCATGAACACTGGATAACTGGATTTCTCGATGTTCGTGGATGCAGACTTTTTCCTTCCCTCCAGCTCCCCACCCCACCCTGAACAGAGATAGTAGGCACTGCTATTTCAAGTTAGAAATCTCAATTCAGGTTGGATATCTCCTCTGTAAAAGGAAAATTACATCTGAGCATAATTAAGGTATAAGATATCATATGGCAGAAGATACATTCAAATGAGCCTTCATCATGGTTCCTTATAAAAATTACCATCCTAAAAAAACCTCATTAGACACATGAGCAAGGCAGTACTTCCATGCATT
>NW_010161167.1:36591-43011 GCF_000695765.1 Mesitornis unicolor | reverse complement strand
CAGCAGGAAACCTCACGCTCATAATATTATTGGCCCTGATGAGTGTATGAGTTTTTAAGATTAGGGTCATCTGGCTTAAAATAATAGTATAGGTTAAATGTAAATAATAAGAATGAAGAATACATGTCTGTATTGGTCAGAGGCTTCTGGAGGTGTAGTAAAGAGGAGCAAGGAGCAGGCAGCAACAGTCAGGGAGTGGTATGAACGGAGAAAGAGCTGTGGAGAAGCAGCTTCCTGCTTCTGCTACCACTGAGACAACAAATGATGAGGCAGTGACTCCTGAGAGTAGCAACAAGCAGGAACATTGTTTTTTTTGGCTCCAGCTGCTCAGTGAGCTAGGCAGTCATCTTCTCTGCTTACACCTCGAGACTGGTCTTTAATAGGTGTTCTAGGCAAGCAAAGCCCCATAAAGACAAAACTGGTCCATGAGAGCTGAAAACATTGCCTGTTTCCAAAGGTCAAACTCTTAACACTGATTCTGTAATTTGACTGTAAAACTGATGGTAGTTTGAGGGAAGGGCAGACTCCACTTACACGTCTTACAATGAGAATCAAACCTGATTTTTTTTAATGAAGACTTCAGACTGGCTTCAATTTATATTAACTGGTTTCTACACATATTTTCACACAGTCACTTTTAAGGTTTACCAAGGTCAATACAAAATTATTCTCTTCCCTTCTCCCATCTTAAATCACTTAAAATGTGATTTCTTATTTATATTAGCTGCATATCATATTGTTAACAATTCTAACTCACTGAGACTAGAAGTGACTTTTGGTTGATATATGATCAGGTGGTTGGTTTGGGTTTGTTGGTTTTTTTTAGAAGAAGAGACTGGGAATGCAGGATTGTTAATATTTTACCACCATTTCAGAAACAAATATTCATGTTAGGTTCAGCTCAGATGCAAAAATAGAATTAAATACATAGAAACCTTGCATTAGCTTTTGATGAAAGCCAAATATTTAATTCTCATTAAATAGATATTTCTATTTACCTGAAATAGATTCAGTAAAGAAAAGTACACAGAACATTGACAACCTCTTTTATAATACATTTTGACTTCCATAAGGCACTTCTAGGATGCATCATTAAACTGGAAATAATGAAACAACTACTGTTTTCAGAGGAAGGAAACAGTAAACTTCAGCAATTACAATTTTAGAAGGTTGTGAGAAGTATAGCAACTTCTGACGCAATCCTGTATTAACAGAGTTGGGTGTTTTTACAGTACAATTACTGAGCTAGTTTTTTGACAGAATTATCATTTTTTAAAAGTTTAACACATGCTGTGGGACCAAATACCTTGGGGCAAATCAGAACTACTCTGAAGAATACACAATCACAGTCCCAGCTGTAATTAGCAGTTAGGACAGGGCATCTCTGATTCCAGAGGCATATTTTCTGCCCTTTGGCTGATTTTACAGAATGCTGAAACTAAGCTTGCAAGACCAGGCTATCATCATGGCAAATTTTGGCATCACAACGTTGAAACAAAAGATCTTTGTACTAGAAAATACAGTAATAAGATTATTTAAACTGCAGAAAAAGCAATAGAGAAATTCGCTCTTAACAATGAGAAAGTTTCAAAAGCTCCCTAAATCTTCTAGCCGTAGAATAGAAACGACTTCTTTTTCTTTCTTTCTTTTTTTTTTTTTTTTAAACTTCTGAGCAGCAGACAGTCACAAAATTAGAATGGAGTAAATGCTAGGTGATTTCTGCCACTTTTTGCCCAAGAGGCAGAATTGTCACTTAAGTACCAAGTTTGTTAAAAGATGCCTGCTGTGTGTAAACTGACAAAATACTTAAGGTGCCTTAGAACAAAAGTGAGGGACCTTCAGCCTCTTACAGTCTTTATTAAGAGAACAGGAACACAGTTCATTCAATGATTACTATTCTCATTCACTCTTTAATCTTGTATAGCACCAATGGAGAAGTAGCTTTAACATTAAATATTAATACTCTACATTTACACAGTGTTTTAATCAGGAGAGTCAATTTTAAACATAATCTTATGAAATTGTACTATATTTGGACTATAAACACCATTAAGCATATAAGAAAATAAAAGCACAGATTGACTAAATATTCTTTCTCAGTAACATACTAGTAGAAGCTTGCCTGTGAATGTTTAAGTTGTTTTGGTTTTCAGTTTAGCAAAT
Source organism: Mesitornis unicolor (assembly GCF_000695765.1). Classification (NCBI taxonomy): domain Eukaryota; kingdom Metazoa; phylum Chordata; class Aves; order Mesitornithiformes; family Mesitornithidae; genus Mesitornis; species Mesitornis unicolor. The sequence goes on along the minus strand of NW_010161167.1, from coordinate 40,848 downwards.
CAAGGTATCTGGGCTCTGCCTCCTTCCACTGCAAGTTGAAAATAGATGTCTGTTTTAAAATTTTTTCTTGAAATATCAGATCATAAATCAGTTGGTAAGAGATCACAATAGTTAATATCTCAGCAATAATAAAGGCTTAGACGTATGAGTAATTTTTCTCATCACCAAGTTATTGTGCATCAGCTGATCTATATGTGGACATGTGGGCAATCTTAGCATATGGCAAAGAAATTAAGGCAATTCATTGTAATTGTGCCTAATTATGTATTCTGTTATCTGGCATTTGCTGATGGATAAATGCATGGCAACTTGTCAATCCACATGTCTTCATCGAATATATATCTACATGAGGATTCTTCTGTTTCTCCTTTCCTTCCCATTTTAAAGGCAAGTAACTGCTTGCTTTTTTTTTTTTTTTCAGTTACCTTAGATATCAAATTTACATTTATTCAGTCACTGGGTACCTCACCAGACTTATGCAGTTGCTCAAAAGATATTTCATGAAGTTCCATGTTTTTGAGATTCCTCAGCCAACTCTTTAGGTATCCTAGTATCCCATACAAGATCTCAGGTTGAGTTAAGTATGGTCCAAGCTGTTCCCTGTCTCTATTTGAAAGTGCATATTTATTCCTCTGCCATTCATATAAGCTACATATGCTACCAGCTCTTCTCACTTGGCAAGGCTGAACTTCAGAAGACTTTCCTTTTCCCTTGGAGAAGGCCCTAAGTCTTCCGAAAAGACATCAAGGTATTAAAATCCCTCATTTATTTAATGTTGCAAGACAGCAGAACTCTGTATAAGCCTACACAAAGTTGATAGATATGAATTCTGACATCTACAAATTTTTTGTTGAGAAGACAGACGATAAATTAGTTAAAACTGACACAGAGTCAACAATTCAATAGCAAACAGACCCAAACCCAGATTTCCTAAATTGCTGCAACAGCCTTTCCACAGAAAACACTCAAAACCACCCTGTCCACAGGAGAACACCCAGTTCCCTTGCTCATGAAGGTTTCTCAGGTTCATCATTCTCAGATCTTTACCAAAGGTCCAGTCCACTTGGCGTTTTGCCCAGTAACCGAACAGGGCCACTCACACAGCAGAGTCCTAGGTGAGATGCTGAGACAGTGGCTAGTTGATACTTATAGCAAAAGATAATAAATAATGCAGCTGTTCCTACAGCATGGTGGGAGCTGAGCTATGGGACAGCCAACTGCTTCTGCCCAGTTTGAGTAAGGGACGCAAATAGGGTCTCCCACCTCCAAGAAGAAGTTTCTTCACTCAGATATAAAATCAATTTCTTGTTTTTCTCTCTGTGGCCCACGAAAAGTCAACTATTTTCTGTAAATGGGAGAGGGTTCAAGATGAAAAATTAACCACACAGTAAAGGACAAAATTCTGTAATGTTTAAACATTGCAAAGTAGGTTTGAAGGTTTGAAACAGGTGAGCAATCAAACTAGCAGGGTTACTGGTCATAACACATAGGAAAGATATATTATTATTGTTGTTGTTATTGATATTATTACTATTGTTTTTTAATTTTTTTAAGAAGGGTAAGCTGACATGGTTAGATACCTACCAGGAGGAAAATGTCAACAATTATGTTTTACAATTAAAATGCACAGTAAGAGTTCCTGGTTTACCAAGAACTGCAACTTCATATTCCTCATTTTTCACCAGCTAACTAGAGGAATTTGTCTTGCAAATTGCTTGTCCCGAGAGCAACAATTGCATCTGAGAGCAAACTGTTGCATCTTCATGGATGGGATCTTCCCGATTTCAAGTATACACTGCTTTGCCAAAAATCAATTTCACCAGTCTAAACGCATTCCCACTTTTACATGAGACTGCCTTACTGCAAGGTCCACAAAGCAGGATCAGAGTGCAATAGGATATTAAGGTTAGGTGTTGGTTGGGAAAGCACAATTCACAGATCACTTTTAAACTCTGCAGAGAAAGAACTTCAGCACTAGACGAAAATTTAAGTTCCCTGATCGCACTAAAAAATGTATTAGGGATTTTACAGGAAACAGAGTGCAGCATATAAAATATAAACATCAGATAAAACAGCTAAACTAACAGTTTAAATAAGTAAACACCACTGCTGAGAGCAGAGCTTTTGGTCCTCTCCACTCTTGCCCCATCCCTGGTACTCCCAGCAGTCCCCTCCCTCCCCTCTGCTGGTGCTAGCACTTGTCAGACCTCTCTAGGAGAAGAGTGACTGCTTGTTTGTTGGTTTGTTTTCCTTTTTCTTATGTGTTTTTTTGGGTTTTGTTTGTTTGTTTCCTGCCAGGTCAGTAAGATGAAATAGTTAAAGGGAACAAAAGCAGGGGAAAGGGTGCTGGTTGTGGTGGGACAACAAGCCTCCAGCACCCCAAACCTCACGGCAAAGCATTACAAGATAACCCACCAAGGGCCTAACTCCCTTTGTGAATTTCTATTTCATAATGCATAGCAATAGCTTTGCAATGGAGTGCTGTATCAGTTTAAAAGCAGAAAAGATATCTACTTCAAAACAAGTATCTCACTCTCGAAACATTAATGATTAACCACCCCCACACAGACACTTACTCAAGTAAACAGAAAAAATGACAGCTTTAGGATACATACAGTTGTGCTTAACATTTAAATGAAGTATTTTTTTAATTAAAGATAATTAATGTCACATTTTTCCCCTGCAAAGTACAAATCTAACTCCAGGCAGTGAATAAGGCACACCCCTCCATCCATACATTTTTATTTTATACTTACAATAGCTACAGACAGTGTTAGCTTACTGCAATCTCCTTCGATGTTAATTCTCCTGAAAATGTTCTTATTGGCGTGATCTGAAGCCCAAAAGGCTCTCTTCAGTTGGCTTTAGATTAGGCCCTTACATAACTGTAACATCTGGGTCCCATTTCTACTATGCAAATTCCAACAGACACAATTTCTGTGTGTATAAATTCATTTCTACTTAACAGACGCCTGTATTTTGGAAAAGCAAAACCGATAGGCAATTCTGTTCAATTGAACATATCAGTGCATACATATTCTCCCAGAAAGGAATGGAATAAATAATGCAATTTTGCATTATATACTTTTATGTATTCCAGTATGTTTTTTCTAACTTCTGTGTTTTGCAGATTCATGTCCATCTCTGCACAAGGGATAAAAACCACAGCAGACCATTATCGCCACAGCTGGAACTACTAGAAGGGAGAAGGCCCAGGGTCAGTACTCTTCCTCTACATTATTTTTATACAATTTATACAAAGTATTACATATGGATTAATCTGTGATTTTACTCATGAGACAGCAAAGCAATCCACAAGTGAAGTACAAAAGACACAAAGTACCATTGCATCCCTCACATGAAGCAACTGTCACCATGTGAGTGAATCCGTATTTGTTCATGTGCAGCTCCACAGTGATGTTTGAAAGGGATTACTATCAATTAGCGAAAACTCCCCATACAAGAGCCCATTAGGCTATATGCAATGAAGAAGTATGATGAACTGTTATAATCTACTTACTTCTTAAGCATAATTTTCCCCCAGTGAAGAGCAATTACATTTTCTTGTTAGCTTTTTCTTTTTTTGCCAACAACAAAAACATCACACAAGGGTATCTACACCCATCCTTATAATTGCACAACCGATAAAATATTAACAGGATTACCACTAAATTCTTGTGAAGATTTCAGTATTACTACTATAGAAATAGTCTTACTGAAATAGATAAGCCACAACTACTGCCCAGTAAGGTGCACTGGTTTACTCAGAGAATAGTCTTCAGATTACAGTCTCCAAGATTATATAAAAAATAGGTCAGTACAATAGCTCATTAAAAGGACTAAAAATAAGTTATTTTCAAATTATTCCCCTAACCTCTATCAATGCAGTAAGAGTGGATTATTCACACTCTCATCTATTGTATTTCATATTCCCTGCTGGAGAATAATTTATCGCAGAATACCATAGCCTACAAATTTCTGAGATTATTTTTCTGTACTTATAGAAATTATAGTTTATTACGTCAAGTAATATAGATTTTTCAGTGATCATTTGCAAACAAATTCTCCATCCATCAATCTAAGAAGCATTGGACTTTGCAATTTGTAGTTCAACACTATCTGGATTAAAAAAGCAATTACTTGCCAATTAAGACATATAACTAGGCTCAAGAAGACAATGTAACACAGCAAAAAGAATTACTGACTGACTGTTTTCAATAATAGCAAACACTGTAATGACTTTTTTTTCTTATAAGT
>NW_010161167.1:35212-36560 GCF_000695765.1 Mesitornis unicolor | reverse complement strand
AAAGAATGTCAAAAACCATAGTCACAGCAAGGTTAAACTACAATATATTACACACAGAGCCTACTTTGACAGAAGTAGACTGTCTTTGCAGACAAGACTGCAAAATAAAGCAATTAAGCATTTGGTCAACTTTAATTGAATTCCCTTGTCCTCACCTGCATAATCAAATTCTGATTTCCAGAGAGTGCCTACATTTTTCAGCTCACAGACAGATAAATGTTTACTGAGCTGCTACCTCATACAAATTTTTTTCCTCTTTGTACTCCTGAGTGTTTGGGTCCCAGGTCTCCTCTATGGCTCTGGAGCCTGTGTTACTAACTAGTTCTTTGAATTTTCTGAGGAACTCATCACTAGCATTTTCTATAGCATCAAAAAGAATTTATCTCCACAATAAGAAGCACAGTAAAATGAAGGAGGCAAGGCTATTTTTTTCCCCACTATATGGATGAGAGTTAAGGCAGGCAGAATATGGTTGGAAGGGACTGCTTGTTCTGCAGGCCATGGTCTCTCCTCAGCATTTTAAATGGGAACACACAATCTTTTTGTTGCCTGTGGCACCAAACTTTGAGGTGTAAAAGAAAGCCTCCTGCTCCCAGCAGCAGCACCTCACCTCCGAGTAGTTGACTAGAGATCCTCTTGCAAGGCCACATGTCGTTGGAAGACATGCAGAATATTTGTCATGCACTCACGAGATGACCAAAAAGCAGCTTTTTTAAAGTAGAAGGAAGACACTAATTAATGGGTACAACAGAATTCAAATGCGAACAAACCCCTTAAGGCAGAATTGTCCCTCTTGTTGCATTTTGATCTCAAAGATAAGTCCTCAAAAAAGAACTTGAGCCATCCCAGCCTAAGTTCAGAAATATTATTTCTGTTGAGTAAATAACATATGCAGCAAATGACAGAACTGAACTCGAGAAGAGAGTGGACAGAACATGTTTTTGGAATACAAAGCCACTGAGAGCCATTGAACATACATTAAATAAACCTTATATATATATATAGTACCACTGTCACAGTTCTTGTGCCACATCTTGCGGAGAATAAATTGTCTTGTGGAAGGGTATTACTACATGCTTGCTTTGTGCTTATATTTTTTCCTGTTTCTGCTACTGGCTACTATTGGAAACAGCTGGATGAATCTTTGGTCTGACTTGGTACAACATGTTTTACATCAAGTGCTAAATTAACAGATAAGGGGAAGAAAGAGAGAAGAAAAGGAGATGCATGCTGAGTTGTCCAACTTTCAAAATTAACTTAAAGGCTGATACGAAACATAACTTCCAGGAAGTGCCACAGTACTAAGCTGCCCCTAAGGCTTCATGGCTGAGAGATGCCTTTGCAAAAT
>NW_010161167.1:0-35181 GCF_000695765.1 Mesitornis unicolor | reverse complement strand
GCTGCTGTTAAATATCCTTGAAGTTATATTTTCATTCCTTTTATGTTTTTCTTTATTAACTGTTGTTCTGTTTTTGTGATGAAAGACTTGCCTTTCCCTCTGGTAAAACAAAAAGCAACCTCTTGTTGTGTTAAAGCACAAATTCTCCAGAAACATCACATCCAAATGTGGGGTACTGAGTGCAAGCAGTTCCTTTAGATGACTGTGGACAGAATTTAAAAATGCACATTCAAAGAACTGCTGTGCATTTCTATTAAACAACATAGGTCAGTACCATTATTAGTACTGTCAAGTACCAAGTTACGTGAGTGAGTTTTACTTAGAGCATTAAAGAGGGCTTTCGTTCATGAAGCAGGCAGTCGAGGGACAGCCCATGGCAGCAGGAACTGCCCACAAGGTTACATTATCTCTGCGAATAGAGATTTCAGCTGACAGTGTTACTTTATTTTACTCCTTAATATAATTCAGTCCATTTCTTTCCCATGATTACTTCCTTAATACTCTCCAAGAGCAAGGACATGATATACCCTGCTTTTAAATCTGATTTTGCCAATAACCAGAAGTTACAGTAGGCACAACGCTTCCTATTTAACTTTTCTGTATAGCCAATGTCAGTATTTTGTTTGAAAAGTTTCTTTTTCAACACAAAACATACTTAAGTACTTTTTTTCAGAAGCATAATATGGAGAACAACTTAACCAAAAGAGTTTTAATAACTTTTAACAGACAGTGCAATACCCCTGGTTGCATTTCAGAACAGCTGTACAGTAAAAAAAAAAATAAAAAATTACTCTGCAAACCAGCTACTGCTGTGTGAATTAGCAAGCACAACACGACTTACAAATGATTTGTTTGGCCATGTAAATACCCATCTTTCATACAATGGCAGAAGCAGAAACACTTTTTCAAAAAACATGGTGGTACCTCCAAGGGCTGGAGGATGACCAGGACTTTTCCTCCTGCCTCATTTGGCTCCTGGTTCACTCCTAGGACTTTGCACTGCAATCACTGCAGGGCCTCAGAAGATAAATTGGTGATTACTAGCATGGGACAGTACTCCTAGCTCCTCTTACTGGGGACTAATGCATCAAAGATGCCTGGACCATTCTCCCAAACAAAAGCCAGATGGCTTGGAGTTGCCCAAGTCCATAGTATTAAACTAACTTTCTTCCCCTTCGAAAGGGGATGGCTGAATCCAAACCACCCCACAGGAATATTACCTGGCCTGTGCTGTCTCACAGGTAATGCCAAAGAGCTGCCTGGAAGACTGTGAGTTAGTCCTGGCCAAACTCACGCCAGGGACTGCTCTGATAACTCTACAGAGCTGTGCTTCTGTGCCAGGAAATCTCTGAGGTTCCTCAGCTCCTGCGTACAGAAACAGCCCTGGGGCTAGACAGCTCCAGTAACTTCTAGCAGCAAAGCCAGGCCCCATTTATTGCCACAGAGGTACTTTAAAGTTAGCTCAGGCGATCATTTCAACATCATTTCTAAGCCAACTCAAGTATTTCCATTTTATATTCTCACCTGCTCCTCTGGAGTTTTCTTTCAATCCAGCACTGTACGGCATGAACCCAGACAGACGCTGTGCTGCTAAATCTCTCTGGTGCCTTTCCGGACCCTACTTCAGTCCCTGCCTGGTGGGACAGCCAGCCTTGGCTCGGTGGCAGGGCCAGGCCGCCGGCTGCTCCCACAGCATGGAGCACCTCACATGGCCCTTACAGGCTTTAAGACTTTCTGTCAAATTAGAGCACTGCTGATACTGGCTTATTTCTATTCTGAATCTTCCTTCTTTTTCACTTTAACTCAGTTAATTGTTTCCAAAAAACTTTGGCAAAGCATGTAAAGGGAGATTTAGAAAACAAAACTGTGTTGGATGAAACACTGTCATTTAAATGCCTGGTTAGTTTAATGTAGTTGGTGTTTGTTTAAGGCTTGGGTTACATACACATCTGCTACACTTCCAGGCATTTCACACACAGATTTAGGATTGCTGATGGCATCTATTAACAAGAATACTTATTTATCTCCCTGCAACTGCGGTTATTTCTATAAACCCCTTTAAGACAAATTTTCACTGATACTGACCCATACCAACCACTGTTTCCCTTCTCATTGTCTTTCCACACCACATTCCACTACCTTTTAGACACAGCAAATATTCAGAGCAGTATAACATAATACAAATTAAAGTGCATGTTCACTTTGAATCACCTGAAGAGAATTTCAAACTTTATGGCTCCCCAAGACTCTGCTTCTTCCCATACAGCTGTGGAGAGAACAGATTTGGGTGAATTTTTTTGTTTGTTTTGTTTTTCATTCTTGGCATAGCAAATCAAACATACTAAATCTGTATGCTTCTGCTCCAGAGACCGCTCAGAAGCAGAAAGTAATCAGAGACTGGAATTAAGAGAATGACTTAGTGTCCCAGATCTGGGGAACGCCACAGGATTGCTAGGCAATATTTAGACAAGAGGCTGCTGGAAAGAAGCATCTAGAAAAAAATTAAAACAAAGACAAAAAATAAAAGAAAACACAAAACCAAAAGAGAACACAAAGCTCCCATGTACTATTTCTGGTACCTAACACATATTTTGGGACTAGCTCATGATTTAGAGAGGTGAATACATTGTAGAACAGAAAGAATGTGAATTTTAAAAGCAATTAGGCTGCTTGTGTAACAGAAATAGAAGAGAAAGGGATTATGGAAGAGAAGAAAATGAAATTAAACCCAAGAATTTTCTAAAAGAGCATACATTACTTTAGAAACTATTTTGAATCTGATGCATGGCTGCCACATGCTCAGTGCTGTCCTGCCCATCCAATGCCCTCAGCCTGCCTTGCTGCTGAGGCTGAGAGGGAGGAGGGACATCTGTTTTCCAGCTCCTAGACGGCAAAGAAACACGGAATTCATCTTTATACCTCTTCCTGAAAGTATTGGAAAATGAAATAATCTTGTAGACCAAAGTTTTAATTTATACATATTTTGTTTCATTAATAGCACATAGAAGTCAGAGATGAAGCATTATTCACCAGACTTTGTTGTCTTCCATGTACTGTGCAAATGTTACTGGCAACAAAGAAAAAAAATAGTGTACACAATTTTGTGGTGTCTGACAACATGGAGTTACACATATGAAACCAGTATTCAGTTGTGTGTGATTATCTGATTATTTGAATCCCAAATACCACTTTGGCACATCTCAAAACATTAAGATCTCAACCATATCACCTTAAAGGAATATCTACAAATCAGATTAATTTTTAAGAATTTTTCAGATTACTTCTGGTTTAAATACAACTGCCTATTTCTATATCCCCCTTTTTTTTAACCATTACTCAAGCTGACTTTAAAGCTCACCTTCAACTTTTGATTAATTCTTTTCTGTGTCTTCTCTCTGCTTCCATCTTTCATCACACACTTACATTTATCACCATTCTCTTCTCCCTCTATATCACTTGCTGCCTTTACCATGTTTTGACTTTTTCTTTTCTAATTAATATGATTTTCGTTCCAACAGTCCTTTAATCCATCCTACTTCAACTTATTCTGATGTTTTCCTATATTGGCACTCCTTGAAAAACAAACAAACAAGACCCTGAAAGAAAAACCCTGCTCCAAATCTACTTTCTTAAAACACACAGGAAATCAGAATTTAATTAAACAGCAGCAGAACTTTTTACAAAATACCTGAAACCTCACCAGAGATATGTCAGCACATAAAGTTTCCTTAAAAAAAATAAATATTAATCCTTTTTCCTCATGAAATCCAGTAGAACTAAATAAAGATCTGTTACTTGCAAAACTGTTTCTGTAGTAAATCTATTAGATGAGCCCTGGCAAAAATGAATTTGCAGTGGAGAACAGAAATCATTCAGGTGCTTCAAAAAGTCAGGTCATTTGGAAGGTGCTACACCTCTAGTACTTTTGGTTTAAAGCTGCTTTACAGCACATCTTGTGACAGATTCCATTTGATGGAAGGTTCAGAGCCCCTTCTCTCCTTGGTTGTGTATTGCTGATGCCCTGACATGCCTGTATGTGGGTTTGGGTGAGAAAGAAGGTGTAAGAGAACAGGAAGACACAGGTATTGGTTTGCCACTGCCAAGCCCAGTACGGTCATGAAACAGGCCATATCATGAGTGCAAAAACACCAAGTTTAATTATCTCTTTAAACCTGGACAGAAAGGTATTCTTGCTGGTAAGCAATGTAATTTCAAATCTTGCCCTTCTTTGCATGGTTGGCTTACTTAAAGGAAGCAGAATACTGCAATTCTGATCATAATCAAACAAAAAAATAGCTGGCTTTATTGATCCATCAAGGGAAATTCATGGAGAACAGAAAAATCAACTTCTCATTACATTTTCTTATTTTTTACAATTTATTCCTTATCTCACTGTGAGAGGAAATTCAAACACAGTTGCATTTCAAGTAATTGTTTCGACCCAGAACTTACTCTCATCCACCTCACCACCAAAGGCTGTGCCCAGGGAGCGCCAAGGGAGGGTCTGACCGCAGCTCCGTAGCCTTCTCCTTTGGCAAACCATCTCGGATAGGCGCAGGCACCACAAGGCACACCTCTATCCTGACACTGCCTTGCGTACAAGAGGAGGCTCCTGCCCACCCATCCCAGTGTGCCTCGTGGTGATTGTTTCTTCCTAAGGAGATTTAGGCCATTTGCGTCAATCAAGGATTTAACATGAGACAGAAATGCCATCCCCTCTTAACAGAAACAAACAGCTGCCAGCACCTACCTTGATGAGCTAAGGGTGCATGGGCGGCTGGCAAAAATCAGAAAAGTTAGTAATTTCTACTGTATTCTCCCCTTTTAAACATGCTACCTAATCTTATAATTTAATCATAGGACTGATTTTAATGGTCCTCATCTTTCTGTGGTAGCAAAAAAATACTCAAAAATACTATGAAGGCAGTTATATATAAAATGGAAATTTTTATAATTAATAATATTAGATGTCCAGAATTGCATAAAGAGTGCAAAAACATTAACAGTGTGGGCACAGGCAATCATTAAATGTTTTTTCGAACTCCAACTGTCTAAATGGGAAAACAGATAGAACTCAAATAACGAGTTACTGTATAAGACTTTCTCCTTGGCTCATGAAGTAGATTATATTTATATCAGAATGACAGCAGAAATCAGCATTCAAAAGTCACAAGGCTTCAAGCCTTGTCAGATATTCTTTTTGCAGTAAATTGAATAAGAATAATTTTTAAAAATCTTAAAATTAATTGTTTCAAACTGCAGTATCAACTCAAAACATACTTTTTTAAAATAACCATCACCAGCACCTGTGCAATTTTTTCCAGGTAGAAATGAAGTGGCCAAAATACAGCTCACATACTGTTTTATTTCCTCATAAAATAATTTAAATTCAAGTACTTCTCCTTTGCCCTTGATTCTCCTTTCAATAAGCTGTTTGGTAGCTCCCACCAAACACCGTTAAGTGAGTTACGGTCATCCTGTCAGCAACAGTTCCAAAAGTTCCCTTCATGATTTTAGAAGCTTATGACAACTCTACCACCTCTTAGCACTTGAACTTTTGATCTGATTTCTTAAAAATAGCAAAGACTTACAGATCTAAAGAACATTATTGAAAATAACAGCATTAATGCTATTTAATCAGCTCAAATTTTTTCTAGCCTCTCAAAGCACAAGGCAGCGTGCTGCATATTCTATTCTACATTTGGACCGACCTGAAATACAAAGCTGCGTCTTTGAATATTTCATTCTAACACTGTTAAACAGCAATCTGGGAGGTGTTCAAAGCCCTATGTTAATGTTTTGAGGTAAAGCTTGTCCCTGCTAACTTCCCATGTTCTGCTGATGGGTTTTGGGAGTCAAATCCAAAAGTCTCGTCATGAGTTTCCTTCTTTCTGTGCCCCTGCAGAAGCAGGGACTGTTGTAGGACCAGGCAAACTGCCTCACAGGTTCAGCACCTGTTCTTCACTCTGTGGCGTCCTTGGGAGCCTTCTTGCTTTTCTGGAAAATCTCTGTAAACAGCATCCAATTATGGCCCAAGGATGTTTTCAGAAACCTTCAAAACTCTAGGTCCTGCTCATAGGGTAATATTGAAGGGTTTCTTAGACAAAATACAGATAAGCTGTACTTCTCTTGAAAGCAGCGTCCTAAACAAATACTAAATTTCTGAAAACAAAACAGATGCTGTGACTTAGTGGAACAGTTCTGTCAACACATCATCTGATTATCTTTCTAGTATTTTTTCTTGTTGTTGTTTGTTTGGTTTTTTTTAAGATAAAGGGGTACGAGACCACTCCTACATGAGAAAAAACAATGCCCCCAACATACCATAGGGATTTAAAAATAAAATGGCAATCACTGGGACAGCTCTTGTCTTCACTTATGTTACAGAATCCTAATTAACACCAGGCAGAGTCTGGCCTGCTATGCAAGCCCTGTCTAATCCCCGCACTGTAGTCTGCCATGCCAGAAGGTTATTCCTTGAAACACTTCCCAGTAAGCCGGATAATTCTAGAAATGACATTTCAATGCCACTGAATCAGTTTGCCTAGTGCTATGATTTAACTTCTAAGCCTTTTCCACTTGACTGTATTTGTATTACAACACAGAAATTGTGACAATGATATATTTTTTGAGAAAGAAATCAAAGAAGATTATGACTATTTTGACCTGTACATTGGGACACTCACTTGAAAATAACCAAGTCTTTGCAAATGTAATGTATTCCTTCATTTATTGTATGTCTACAAGGTACACCTTGAATTATAAAATGAAAGCAGAATATTCAGAGGGTATCAGAGAGATGGAGTACCATTGAACATGTAAGATAAGAATAACAAACCTATTTGTTTAGTGTCTTAGGACTGCATTAAAAATGAGACACTGGAGCAGTCAAAGAGCAGCTGTTTTTCCAATACTTATCTCCTGGCTACCAGAAAAAGGGCCTGTGAGGGCAGTGGCATGCAGGGAGACCCTGCAGCATCCCAGAGGCTGCTGGAGCAGAGCTGGAGAAAGTTTAGATTAGGATATGTCATTGCCCTGTGGGTGAGGGCTCAAGGCCATTTTGCACCTCCTTGACTGAGCTGCACTTACGGCTCATTATCTGTAACCCCGGATATAAGGCTGAGGGTTTAGCATAAGAAATTAAGCTTTATGATATAAATAAAACCAGATCCTGCAAACAAATAGGTCTGTTCTACTAAATTGAAACCAGTTTTATAAATATTTCCAAGATCAGCTCCTTGCTGGTCTGACACTATAATCTACACAGAACAAAGGGCAATTTGCAATGGTGCAGTCTCTGGGTAGAAGTACTCCAAATTCAGTCTCTGATTTCCCATTCATCTGATGTCCCAAAACAGGATGCCCATTAACACCATGTAATAATTAAACAGGGTCAGCATCTGCACGAGGTCTAGGGTTTCATGATCTTTGGATGCCTGGCTTTATCAGCTCCATCCTCATGTCCAGCCACCTACACAGGCAAGGGAGAGCTCACTTTGACACTTGCCATTTCTTCACAGCTCTGCAAAATGGGCAGCTCACAGCAGGGCTGAAAGGGAACACTGCTCTGTCTGATGTCAAAACCAGGAACACCATATTATGCATACAAATACACCTCTACTTTTCAGAATATTTCTGTCCTCATGACATAAGGGACATGAGTGGCGTAACATATCTCTTCAGTTTCATTGATACCTCTCCTCAGAACACCTGGGCACCATTTGAAGACCACTGATTTTGTAACAGTTTTTTTCCAGTTCCACTCAATTTTTTCACATGTGGTGTCTTGCCTTGTGTAAAATACTCAAATTTAGTACCCGTGGTAAAACTCACTTTTAACTCTGACAGTTATGAGACTACTACGATCTTTTTCTTTTTCTCTTTTTCTTTTTCTTTTTCTTTTTTTTTATTAGCAAAGTGGTAACAGAAAAACCTTGAAAAAACATAGTACAGCAGCATAAAGAAATTTGTATCTGCTCCACAGCACTCTATATTCCTTCACACTTCCTTGAAGACAATTCTAGTAAGAAAAATCACAGACTATCAAGTCAACTAAAGATTTAAGTATGTGTTTTTTTCAAGTCAGACAGATATCTGAACAAATACTTAGGCATATGTGCAACAAAACAAATTCTGATGAGCATTTATTTCCTGTTCACTATATTCACAACTTTTTTAAAGTTGTGTCAGTAAAAAAATTGCATTTGATTGCAAAGGAATTTTCTAAGTTCCGCTATAATAACACCAATACAGTTTTATAAACCAAGAACCACAAAGATACTGAACCTCAAGTGTAACACTGACATGGAAATACTGAAAGACGTTTACCCCTGTACAGGATAAGACTTCACCAACCAGAGTGAACAGACACTTTTAATCAGCACTTCTGTTTTTCAAATGGATGTTTTTTATTATATGAAAAATTGTATTAAGCATGCAAAATTACTTATTTGGTGATTTGCATAAACATCTTCCATGGTGTGCACCAAACTCAACAGTTGTGATTTGCTTTACCCATGCATAAGTAACAACAAAATTGGCCCAAAGACTTTTATTTCACATTTTAAATGTGATGTAAAGAAAAAAGGTTATTACTTCCAGAAATACTGGAAAAACACATAGCCCAGACCTAGTAAGAAAATGCTAGAAAAGAAAAGAGTATTTTAAAACACTTTGGTTAATCTATACTACAATTAAGCTTTGAGATATTTCAGAAGTCTACAAAGAGTAGCCACTGTCTGGAATTTACTGTAGGTGTATTATTTGCTGCTTTTTATAACCATTTCCAGTTATTAAAAATCTGTGTAAAAGTAATTTTTGCTTTAGTCTAGGTGACTACACTGTGCCAATGGAAAGGTGAGTTTCTTGTCTGAGGGGATGATTTTCTTCAGATTCAACCAACATTTAGAATGTGGGCAGGGAGAAAATTACTTGCATGACCTTTGCCTTCTTGCACTATCAGGTCTAGATCATTTAAATACTTTAGGCAAAGTACCTGTTTAAATAGTACAGGCTTTATTTAGACAATAAGCTGCTGAAGTCAGACAGGTTCGTTATTTGCCTTCAGCATGATATGTACAGTGGATACAGCTAAAATCAAAACTACTTTTGGAGCAAGTTCTACAAAGCAATACTGTAACATGAATATAACAGTAAAAATTGATCCCTAAAGTGAAAATAATTCAGTACTAAGTTTTTAAATATTTAGAAACAGAAAGAAATATGTAAAGATAATTTTATTTTTTAAGTAATAATAATCTTAACAGAAATCTAACCCGCAAAATATATTCCTTCCTATCCCATGGAAATAACTAAAACAAGCAAATTTATCAGATGCAAAGGTTAACCACTCCATTCTGATTTTTTTTCCTTCCTTTTTTATTTACAGCTTTTACAAAATAAGAGCTATTTTTAAAAGTTTTTTAACTTGTGAATGTATAAATCAGGACAGTTTTTGGATAGCAGTCTCTTGAGTTTCTAAATATTTACTTAGCTAGTTGCTTAGTAAGAATGTAGCTGAAATTATGTTACCAGCCTTATGTTAAAAAAAGTTTAACAGCATTTAGAGTTAAGCACAATGTGGCCTTGAAAGTAGCTTGCTGTCTACCAGAAGCCATATAGCATAGCACAGGAAAAGAGCCTTGAGGCATTAGTGTAATCCACCAAGGTTAAAGTAGGAAAGCTAAAATTATTTAATACATTTTAAGCCCATAGGACAGTAAATGGTTCATTGCTAGGAAGCAATCCTGGCTAAAAATACAGCTCTTTTTAATATGCTGGCTTTATGTCTAAAAAATGCCAGAAATGGGTCTCACTGAAGGTATTTCTTACACTCTTCCTTTTGTTCAATAGTCCCCAACTCACATTCATTAATGTAAGAAGCTGAAGTGCTCCTGAGCCTGGAGGTTATATTTGACCAGGAAAAGGCAAGCTGAAAAGATGGATGATCTTCACTAACATCTTGTCAGGAGTGCCCACGGCAAGATAACCATGGAAATAACAAAAACTCTACAAAATTATCAGACTTAAAGTTCTGATCCCCATCTCTGACCATGGATTGGCCCTCCATGAAGGAAGACTGCCCCACTAGACACCTCAAGCCTCAGGGACGGGCTGAATGCCTGGGGAACATCCCTGGGGAAAACTGAGGGATGCAGTAAGCAGTCCCAAACCCTACCCTGTATGCTACAATAAATTCCCATGAATAACCAGCATTTGCCCTGTTCTGTGAAAACAAGAGCATTCGACTGTCCTAATTTACAGCTGTAAACAGATGAAGCAGTGCTTATTCATGCAAATTAAAAATTAAAAACCTCAGAAACAGAAAGCAGAATTTGGCAGCAACAGTGCTGAGGACATGCACCCTTTTAGCTATAGGACTGGCCAGTTCTCTAGTAATACTGGACCAGTAAGTCCAGTACCGTTATAGAACACAAGATACCAGAATACAGCTTGCAACGGATGAAAGTGCCATGAATACCTGAAAAGCGGGAATCCAGTCCTTACAGAAGGGTGTGAATGAAGTCACAGTTGCTATACTTTGTGCAACAAACCCATTTAGTCACATTTCAGAGGATTAACAATATATTAATGGAAGAATAAAATAAATAACCCAATAAATTACAAAGGGATCACGAATTTCTGTAAACAACCTGAAGACTTTGATCACAAAATATTACACTTGTATATTCTACTGTAAATCTTTACTGAATACATTCTTTAAGTCAAATATTAAATAAATAATAATTATTTTAATTATAATACATTTCCTACTAATAATTACTGTTATTGCTAAATTATTTTGTAATTCAACTTTATTTTTTGTTTTCTCTCTTTTTATGTCCTTTCTCTCTTCCAGGTGTTTTTCTGCTAGAAAAGAAGAGATTGATTTTGACTGCAGAACTATTTCATTTGCTTTACTATTCTAACCCAAGCAGTTGCAGTTTAAGAGGCAGGGTTAAGGAGGAAAGGTTCAGAACTTTGGTATAGCTTTTTTTCCCTCTTAAACTAATTTATAATAGGTATCAAACACTGTCTCAAAGAACAGCACGTCTCAAAGTCCTGTTCTCTTCCTGAGTCTTAAAAGTCAAGCCCTGATTCTAAACATTTGCTCTTCTCCTTGGATTCCTTTCTGGATGTGCTGGATGATGCAGAGGAGAGCTGGAACACCTCTGATGGCTTTGCAAAGCCTCAGCTCATAAATGAGAAATGGCCCACCATGGATGCTCACAGTTAGCTCAAACTGGTTTAAGATAAAAATGCAAAGATTTCAGCATTCCTGAATGTTCTCTGCCCTCTGGATGAACTTTCTTCACTTTCACAGCCAATCTGCCCTTTCATATTTTCAACAGGTTTATTATTTTTATGTTGAACTCCTTTTCTTTTGCCTCAAGTAGAGAACAGTCTGGCCATCCTCTTACATAAGAATGAAGTTTATCCCTAAAAAGTAGATACATGTCTGTTATGTTCTTAAATGTTACATTTGGAGCCATGCACTTATCAGTTAATACACTGCCCTTTGCATCAGCGAGGTATAAAATTCTCCCTTTTCTCTACAATGACTACTTGGCATCTTTAGGGAGGAATATATATTTTTGGATATATAATCTCTGTCACTTTTCACACTGTAGCCACACAAGATGTGAACATCTAACTAGGAAAATTTTTGTGTAGCTTGATACAAGTGCACGGCTGATATCAGAAATAACAGAAATCAATCCCTTTGGAAGAACAACGGTTTTGAATTCCCTCAATCTCCTCCTTTTAGTCAGGCACATTCATACAAGCAAAATCTTATCAGAATGCATGCATTAAGTAGTTAATAATGGGCACATGCCAAGTCTGGTTTTCAAAGACTTTGATTTCAGTGAGAAACACTAAAGCATTTTTTTCTGTCTGAACATGAGGAATTATCTATGGATTTTTACAAATTACGCAGTCTGGAAAGCCTTGAAAATTTCAACCTAAACAACAATTTTAACAGTGCCATTAAATCTCTTGTTAATGATGGACAGACAACAAAACATAACGTACTTCAGACATATTTTACCTTCTGTTTCCAAATATGCTTCAACATTTTTACGATTGTTTATATTTATCTTCTGCTATGTGCATTATAGCTGAAATAATTGTAGAAAATCAACTCCCCTCTTTTTCACACCATAGTGAGATCTGGCCTTGAATCTTCACTAGTTCAATTTTCTACACAGATTTAGAACTGTAATACCATTCAATGTAGCAACAATACAATGATTAACATAACTATCCAACAGCTATACAGCCATTAAATCACACTGCTAAAACACACCAATAAGACGTTAGCACACTACAATAAATCAAGACTAAATCAGCTACTTGCAATTGAAGAAGTGCCTGAGTTCAAAGACCACCACACAGACTCATAATTAACTAATCTGGAATGCCTGAGCTATTGCTAAAGAGCTTTTTAATTCCTTTTCCTTAAAAATGCAATATTTACAACTGAGAGTTTACGCTGTCACTAGGAGAACACCAGCTCCCAGAGCCAATGTGTACTTTACACACGATGTAACTCACAGCATGAGGAGTTCCTTGAAAACTGCATACAACAAGAACACAGTAGTTTCCATTAGTGTGGGAACATACCATATTTCTTATAGGATTCAAAGTATTTCCCTTAGCAACAATAAAACTTTGGAAAAAGATACAAAGGAGCAGTTAAAAACATTGGTTGTAAGTGAAAAGAAGTCCTTAATTCACTATCATGAGCAAGTCCAGCACTGTTCATCTCATAAACATGCATAAATTACTGCAGGAGTTTAGACCAACTGGGTTTTTAATTTCAACTTAAATGATTTATTATTATTATTATTATTATTATTATTATTATTAAAGGAGGTGATGTGTACATTTTTAAGGTTTATTTTAGTTACAAACACAATTTCAAAGGAGGTATTTTAAAAACAAACCAGATACTTTGTCCCTTGGAAGAGGTCACTTACAAAATGTATCTTAAAGTAATCTCTTTCGAATTTAAGAAGACGTTAAGAGAAATTTACAGGAAAAACTGCAATTCAGAAGCCATTTCTAAGTGAGTGCTTGAATCACCTCCAAAAATAGTTCAAATTAAAATCTGCATGCTGATGTGGATCTGATTACTTAGCACATCATTTTATCACTAGCAGTTCAGATTTAGAGAGATACCACTGTCAATACATGAACCTTTCTCTGTCACCACCTCCATCACTCACATCACACAGGGCATAGATAACCCTATCAGTAAGGCAATACAGGGACATGATTACCTGGGCAACATTGTCAGATGTGCCAAAATTGGGACCTATGGGGAAATAAAGTAATTAGGTGAGGGCTATTTATTAGGGTGGGGATGAGGGTGGGAAAGTGAAAGAACTTGGGAGAGGACAAGGGAAAATAAGGGTGGGTAGCTGGATGCAGTGACTGATGGTGGTTGAGGGTGTTTATCAAGCATTCCCAAACCTGCAGGTCAGGTTCTTCCACAGAGAGCTTAGAAATCACAGCGCTAGATTAAACAGGCACACTGCTAGGCTATCGACGGGTCTGGCTTTGCTTCAGACAGAGAAGTATCTCCCCACCTCAGACCAGCCTTACTGCAGCCCTGCACACCCACTAACCACCCCTCTTGAGTTTCCTTCTAATCCCTGCAGACTGGCACTGCCCGGCCACTCTGTTCAGGTCACAGGGACTGCAGTCCCGGGGGCTGCTACTGGATCACTGAATTTGCTGATATAAAATAAACTTCCACTTGGTTTTGGAAAGGTGGGACATAGGTTTTTATTAATTTAAAAAGGCTGCGAGTCCAACAGTGTACAGAGGCAATTGATGTATCACAAGATCATCTGATGAAGGAAAACAGACTCAGTAATGCATGCATTGCAGTGCGGATCACACTCCAACAGCCCTAATGCAGGCAAAGACTGGAATGCCTGTGCCGGTAACAGTGCAGAAAGATGTTGTGTGACCGATGTTATTTTACTCCTCAGAAATACAGTACAATCTTACCTAGCGCTGCCCTTGCGCAGTTACACAGCAAGCAGAGGTTAAATCAGAGCATAAACTGACTTCAAACAAACATTCAGAGATAATTTCTTATCCTTTCATAACAACATTAAGCCCGTGACAAAGCTGATGACATCTGAAATGATACTTGAGAGTACAGTTTGTTCAGAAGGAAGTTGGAAAGTCACTTAAGAGATTTTGTTCTATCTTTGTGTCATTTTGCCAGGAACTAAAGAGCACAGCCCTGTTCTGTCCTGTCCCTTCTCCTGCCACTTTGTTGGATGTAGCACTGGGAACACTTCGAAATTTCTGGCAATCCAACACTTTTCAACTTACTCTTCACGTCAAAGCTCACAAGAGAACTTAATTAAGTTTATGAGCTTTTGGAAGTGACCTTGCAAGAGCCCAACTGTCAGCACTGAAATAGCTGGTGTACGTCTTGTTTAATTTCTATTTACAATGGGAAAAATCTCCTGACATATCTCCTTGATACTGAGAAATATTTTACAATTAAAAAAAACAGAAAAGGAATTTTTCAAAAATCTTACAGTGAAAACTAACTAATGATAGATATTAATACTACATTAATATTGCATTAATACGTTTTAATGGTTGAAAACATACTTGAAATTAGATGTTTTGTTTCTTTATCTTGGAAGAATACAATTTACCAGTTGCTGAATTGCAAAGCTGCTTTAGCTGGTAAAGGATGATTATGTTTCCTTCATTCTCTACATAATTCTGCCCCTAAAAATATGTTATTTGAAGAGGAAATTAATGTTCATTCCCTAGTTATATTTTTTCTCATTAGCTCTATTCTCTATCAATTGTTAATGACTCCAGAGAGTATCACCATTTATTATTGCCTTCCAAGTATGGTATTCCACGCACTTATGCACACCAAATACTTATGTATTATGATTTTGTCAGTGCACAGAAACAGACATTAAATAAATCTTCATTTTCCTTACAATAAAAAGTACAGTAAAGCTTAGAAGAAAATGCACTATTTCCTCAGTGGTCAACCAAACATTCAACAAAAAATTAGTTGTCTGGTCTGTGAGAAGCAAGTCATAGTATATGACCAAGTCTGCAAATCAAGCCACGTGTTCTTGAATTTAGGGAATGTCCTGAGGTGCTTCTACTCCACATTCATCTGTTGGAAACAAAGCGAGGTGTATTAACTGCTGCTCTAACTTTTGACAACCAAATGCCATAATTATGCTAAGGCATTCCAATAACATCCCATTTCCACCAATAAGCGGGAACAGCTCTAGGCCTAGACCGAGATGACAGTTTATGAAGAGGAAGCAGTTTGTCATATAATGTCGTATCTGACCCATGCCTTCTAAGGAGAAATAAAGAAAGAGGTAGATATCAACAGCTGAGATAACATTAGTATGGTTTTGCTGTTGACTTTGTGCTTTTGGGATTTAATTCTGTTTTTCTAATATCTTTAGACATTCTTGTACCTTTAGGGAGGAATTTTAATTTCAAGGACAATGAAATGTCCCTTACTCACCAATGGCCCTTATTAGCCAAAGAAAGAGTAAGCCACAACTTTAGTTTAACAGCAGAAAACCACATTGACTAGTGCAGTGATGAAAAACTATAAAGTAGTATCTTGCATATTAGTGCACTCAGAGGACTCAACACAGCTACACTCCATTTACTTTTATAATTGCATTGTCTCTTCTTTATTCTAGAGACATTATGTTCTTTAAATAAGTCTCTCTCAAATTGTTTACTACTCTCATTTCAAGAAGTAACATTTAATATTCTTTCAAAATACTTTTCTTATTCACTATAAGAGTATCTACTCCACTAGAAAGTGCTTTATGTACTTCACAGCCTTCTCTTTTCATTATTTTCTCCTACAGTGCATATGAATACCTTATTCAACACAGGGTAGATATAGAGGAAAACCTGACAGTTAAACTTCAAAATTACTGGAAAGCTCAAGGGAAATTGTATCAAAATGAAGTGCAATTTACTTTTTGCCACAGGGTAGATTTCAAATTGGAAGCAAGCCTTCTGGTGAAGAAAAAACCCACAAGACAGTAAAACCTGCAAGTACTGAACATAGATGAGCCCTGCAATAAAGTAATTCACACCTGAAGAGTATGGTATTGGTTTGAAATGCTGAATATTCAATAATTGAGCTGCTGCTTGAAAAGCACCTCCTATTATTATCTTAAGAATTTTTAGAAAATAAAGATATTATTACAGTACCTATTAGAGTACCTTTTTTGCAGTTTTTCAAATTAAATTTACTTAATACATTCTCCCAGAGTTGTTTACGAATATTTTGCATTCAAGAACCAGGTTGTGTAATGTGTCAGAAGTCTCACAGAGTGGGATTTGCGCTGCAGAGTGGCCAAGGACATGCTGAAATGAGGAAACAACATTAGGCCTGGAAACAGGGCAAAAATTCAGTATGCTGTATCTGATAGAACCGAATCTATTCTAGCAGCCAGATACTTATTTACCAAAGCCAACATGAAGTGAAGGAAAGCAGGAAGCAGAGACAGTGTGAAGTCAGACATAAGGCAATCCTTTAGGCCTCTGCAGAGGTGGCATCACTGGTGGGCTCTAGGCACAGGTCTGCATTTTTAATTCTTGAAACCTAAAGCTGTATTTACTTTGCAGTAAAGTTTTTGTAGTTACTTTGCAGTAACTTTTGTTTTTTCAGGGCAAATTATTTTGAATCTCTAAAGTCTTTTAAATCTCTTCTCTCAATTCCAAGATGTTTTCACTTGTGATTGAAAGCATTTGAGTATCATGTATAATGGGAAAGAGAGGGATCCTCATTGTTAATGTGTATCTTGGGAATGTAACTTTTTTGCATGTTACTTGTCCATAGATTTTTTTTGGTGTGACATAACTTTGCATATCATTGCCCAGATTTATCTAGTCTAGTAATCAACTGTTATATTCCACGTTAACAAGTGATCCTGCTGCTTTCATTGTACTATAGAAGATGTCTTACTGACACCTCTTAAGGACAGCTCAAGAGGCAACAAATTAACACTTCCTAGTAACTAGGCAAGTATATTCCTGATGATCATTCAGAGAAAATGTGGTAACTGTTTTGGGCATTTTGTTTTGTTTTGTTGTTTGTTTGTTTTGGTTTTTAATTCTGGTAATTTTTATTATAGCTCTTTCTATCACAATAATTTCTCACGAGCATTTCTTATTGTATGCATGATTTTTGTTGGGTACCACACATTACTTAAAAGGCAATATAATTTGATGGTATAAAATAACCACAGGACATTACAAAATCCATATACAAGCAGCGTACCACTTGAAATTTAGCAACCATGACAAGCAAAAGGATTTTAAAGTGTGAGCAAGATGAACACAAACAGAAAATTACATAGGCTTAACATACAGCCCTAATCTGCTCAAGTCCAACAAAACATTTCTACATCATCTATAGCATTAATCAAACATGGAAGGTTTAAAACATCCCCATCTTTCTTAGTATTCATAGTGTTGCAATATGTTCTCAACCCTACATGTCCAATAGCTGCTCTTTTCTCTTCCTTTCTATTTCCTGTGGCTACTATATTTTTAGGAATAACTCTCCCATTAATGCACTTATGATCTGAGTGAAGAACTCATAAAAGCTTATGCAGTTACATGTTTAAATTTGTCATGCATCACTGGAAAAATAAACCATTTATACTTTAAACCCTCGGGCCCATTTATGCCTCTAGAAATGCAAGATGTATCTGGCAATTTGTCATAAATTTAAGTAACAGACAGACCTCAGTCAGCTTTAGTTTTTGCAATTCAAATATGGGAAAATTACATTGCAAATTTATATTGCAAGCTTCTCTGACTTTAGTAGGGGCAAAAAACTTAGAAAATAAGAAGTGAATTGACAATATAAATAACTAACCCACTGGAATATACAGCTGGCATGCCTGTATCCAGATTTTAATGTCAGAGGCCAGCACAAATACTACTGAGAAAAACGAGCATAATTTCCCTTTATCCACAGAAGCTTCTGTAATTTAACCTTCTATTTTATCTCAGACAACGTCACCTTCAAAGTCAGGTTTGTATTTTTTCCTACGCTCTCTTCTATACCAGAA
The DNA here is from genome assembly GCF_000695765.1 of Mesitornis unicolor. Lineage (NCBI taxonomy): Eukaryota > Metazoa > Chordata > Aves > Mesitornithiformes > Mesitornithidae > Mesitornis > Mesitornis unicolor. Next base: position 17,062 of record NW_010161167.1, on the reverse strand, counting down.
AACACTGAAGGTCTCTAAAAATTTCTCTTCGTCAAGACAGTTCAAGGGAGCTCAAATCAATTGTCACTGGGTAAACTGGTAACAACTTCTACCTTTTTATTAACTCTTGATAGTGGAAAAACCCTTAATTTTACATCTTAAGAAAGGGAAAACACATTTCTTCTTACACCTCCTCCTGCTTTATAACTGTGTGACTGCAGAAGTCTGTAGAGATTGCAAGCAGCAATTACATGTCTGTGGTAAATACTTATGTATGATATTACACAATATTAAGAAAAAGTACTCTAGGAAAGCTGACTTCTCATTACTGTATGAAGTCAGTCAACAACAACTTTCTACCTTTAACATAAATTGTCCTCCAATCTTTCAAAACTGCTGCTTGGTAATCATGAACTCAGCATACTGCACATAAAGATGAAGTGCTAAAATTAATCATACATTTAGTTGGAAAAGATCTTTAAGATCATGGTCCAACCATAACCTGTCCAAACCCAATTTGGAATATATCATTAAATTCTTTTTCAAACATGATTGCTTAATTTTAAAGATCCAGCAATCTGCCTGAGTCAAGCAGTGTTACTGACACACTCACAGCCCAGACTCCCAGTGTCAGCAGACTGAGCACAATCACAGCCTTGCACACAGAGGCTGCTACTGCCTTCAGAAACTGCCATCGGTGTGACTGTGCCGGTACAGCCCAGCAGCTGTGAGGACACGAGAAGAATCCTGGTTCCCCTGATTCAAAGGAAAATTTTCAGAAATTTCAAGAGAAACAAGTCCTCTCTCTTACAGCAGACTACTTCAAGTTCTGCATGCCCTGACGACCTTTCTGCTAATCGGATTATGCATGTAGCTCCAGTCAAAATTAGTGGGAATTACACTGATAAATAAGTACAAGAAAACCCAGAGGAGGGGTTGATATGTAATTAGGCTTTTCGCCTTTTCTTTCCTAGTACGTTGAATCCCCTGAACTTTTTGTAGCACACCACTTGAGTCCTGTACAAGCAAAGGGAGACAATCCAGCAGCCACAGCAGCTTTCCCACAGGTTCCCCTCTGAAGGATGGAGACAACCCAGGCCTGCCTCTATTAATAGCTAAAACCGAGGCTGCCAATGGAGAGAGAGCTGAAGTCCTTATCAGAACGTCACCGAGGAAGTTTGCTCTATCACCTGAGAGCACTAAAAGCTGTCTCCAGTAGAAACTAAGGACTTGATAACAACCAGAAGGAAAGCAAATGGCAATGTCATTAGGCCAGGCCAAAACAGAACCAAAGCAGCACCCTACTGATTTACAGAAGAGAAACATCACTTCATGAGCAACGTAACAAACATGAGACTTTTTTTTTTTTTGCCAACAATGTTGTAGTTCAGCCAAAAACATCTGTTGTTTCAGGTGTGTCAGTCTTTAAATGCCAAGAGCCAAGATTCATCAAAGGATGAAGTCCTCCATGCAAGCCAGAGTTGAGTAATCAAATTGTCTCTTGTGCCATTGACTACTCCAGTTACTTTATCACAGAATCACAGAATCGCTCGGTTGGAAAAGACCTCTGAGATCATCATGTCCAACTGCTCCTGTCTACTCCCTAAACCATATCACTAAGTACCTCGTCTACCCGCTCTTTAAATACATCCAGGGATGGTGACTCCACCACCTCCCTGGGCAGCCTGTTCCAGCCTCTGACAACCCTCTCAGTAAAGAACTTCCTCCTTATCTCTAACCTGAATCTCCCTTGGCACAGCTTGGTGCCGTTTCCCCTTGTTCTATCCTCCATCATCTGGGAGAAAAGACCAGCACTCACCTCTCTACAACCTCCCTTTAGGTAGTTGTAGGTGGAGAGATTTCTAAGCTCACAGAGATACTACTGCAGTCAGCAGTTCTTGACTTACTTAGCCCTTCCATCAGATCCCTACCCATTCTCTTTCAGTAACATCTTAGAACAAGCCCATGAAATGAGCAATAACTTTATTATTGTTCCACAAACAGTTGACATTTCCATCTTCAATATTTCCTGACTTCACCCATTTTTGTAGCTACAAGTAGTCTGCTCACAAGATCTATATTAATCCAAACCAAAGTAATAGCACACCTGTAAATAGCGAGTGATTCTTTCCAAGCTTTCCTCTCATCTGTGTAACTTGAGAACCTCCAGCAAAAAGAACTCATCTGAGGGAGCCTTTTGTCCTCAATGTTAAAAATACAGCAAGTTTCATTTGTATTATCATTATCCTCCATGTTTCAGTGTAAACCCATGCTCAGGTAACTTTCCCATTATTTTCAGGCATTTTCCACTGTCTATTCTTCAGACGTGTTTCATTTCTTATTTTCAAGTTGACTCCAAATGAAAACTCAAAAATAGAACTCTTATTGTAGATACACTCCCCTCTTAATGTTTCTCCATTTGTTTAATCCTTCCTTTCTAATGCTATCACATCTCTTCATATTCAAAGCTATAGCTTGTCTTTCTTTTTATCTCACTTTTCTCCCTTATAATTTTTATCTTGTCCTCTCCTTTTGTAATTGATCACTTAATTCTCCATTTTTTCAAGTTACTCCATGTTTCAAGAGTTTCCAAATCAATATAATGGAACTATTCCTTACATTTTCCACAGATGTCTTATTCTCTCTTGTAACGTTCTGAGTTGGAATAAGCATATTTCACTATTTACATCCTATCTTTCTTCTTTCATCCTTCATTTTCTGTACCATTGTAACACTCTGTGTACCACCATGTAACTTCTTAAGTAATAATGTGAGATAGAAACATCAATCCCTTTTATTAGCTCAGGGAATTCACCAGGAATTGTAACTTAGTTAATTACATAAAAGTCAGTCCTCCTTCTCTGTACATCCACTCCTCTGAATTTCAGAGATACTAGGCGTGTGACAATGAGCATTAATAAGCAGGATGACAGAAATAGAGGATACTTTGCAATCAAGAAGATTTATCTCCTAGATACCAACACTCATAACCCAATTTTAATGTTAATAAAAGCAGAAACATAATGTGTATGCACTCTTAAGCATCCTACCTGCTATCCTAATAGCAATGCAGCAGATTTCCTAACACCCAAACCTGTCTTTCAGGGAAGAAGAGTTATTCTACCAAAGTGGCACACAGACTTTGTTCTCTTCTTGCAGTGGGTATCATGATCTACAACTACTGACAGAAGATGATGGCAGGAGGCTCCACAGCTTTCAGCTAATGAGCAAGAGTGTATTTTTGGCTATATGTGGCTCAGTGACCTTTCTGCGCAGCAGGTTGTCTTGGCACAGAGTCAAGGTCTGCAGCCCTCCAGCAGGGCTTGTAAGGCTCCAAAGGCCAGAGGACATTTAGACAGGAGAAAATAAGGCTGTATCTGGAACTCTGTAAGATCACGCTACCCTTGAAAATGACAGCAGGTACAAAATTAAATGTCTTTCGCAGAATACTTAAAGATGTTTACTCCCATAAAGTACCAGTTTAACAGACTGGCCAAATAGTTTACAGGAAATATAGGGAAGAAATCATTCATTAAGAGGCATAAGACAATACTTTGAAGACTCTATGGTACAAATTTAGAAGTTTCTTTAAGGTCGATATTCACCATCATCTGCTGCTTAGGTCAAAAAGATAGTTTTAAAAAATCCAGCATGTTTCATAGCTCCATACATTGAAATCTACTCGCTTTTTCACAGATGCAGGCTACAGAGCCCAAGAACAGGACTGCTCATATGTACATAAAGTAACAAACAATAAAATTGCTCGTATTAGACAATTACAATTAAATTAATGTAAATAGGAGTCAATTCAACAAAATGATTCCATCAAGGATAATTAAACAGATGCATTTTGCAAATAGAATATTAAAAAACTCAAGGCATTAGATGCAAACAGATTTTACAGTTATTGTGGCTAGGTCAGACACAGTTCTTCCCAGTAACTTTCAGAAACATTCACATGTGGCAGCACTAACAGCCTTTATAAACAGAAGTGAAAGTATTCTCTACATAATTTAAAACTAAAGTCACCATGGCTCCTCCAAGGCCATTTACTGCACTCTAAAAGCCACACACTATGTGCAGTCATCACCAAAGCTTTTCTCAAGATCATGTGCATGAAACCAAGGCTGTAATTCACATCTGGAAACCCCAAAGCCTATATTGAAGTCATGCAGATCTATCAAATGGTATCCAAAGAGCTTCTAGCAAAGAAAAAAGCTCACTAAAAAGTTGTTGATTCCTCAGCTCTTCAAAGACATGAGAAATAATCTTCTCAGCACTGTGATTTCTGAGGTGAGGGTCTTTGCAGCAGTCCAGGGTCTGTCAGGCACTTTGGTGCAAAATGTTTGCAAAAGTCCCAGAAACTGCCTAGCTTTTAAACACTGTAGCAAGTTGTGTTGTTTCGTTTTGATGTAGGAAGGTACCCAGGTAGGCACTTGGAAGCCCTAAAGGGGAAATATGAATTGTGCAGGTAGCAGTCTTTTGTAGAAAGATACACCAGCATGGCATGGCTTTTGTCCTTAAGAATTTGTATGCTAAAGACACAAGAATCAAATGCCAATTTATGTTATTCTGTAATTGAAGTTTAGCAAACATGTTGATTCAGCAAAGTGGTTGACCACAAGCTTAAGTTTTAAGCTTGTGAGAAAGAGGCTGAAATTTCAGATGCTTAAGTGCTTTGCTGGGTTACAGCCAAAATTTTTTCTTGCACTCACTCTTGTGATTCAGCCTTAGACCTTCCTATTTTCACTGAATATGCACAAAGGTCAAGATCAAATCACCAGATGGGTGAAACTTCCAGAGCCAAATTCAAGATTTTCAGGGAGCTGAAGACATTTGTTGAGATTCAAATCAAGGGATGCTTCAAGCAGGTATCCGATTCTGTAAGGTACCCTTGTACTTCACTGCAGGGTATCTCAGGTTTTCAAAATGTTAGAGCACAACTAAAATCACTATTGCATTCTGAAACATTTTCATTACTTGTTTTAAACATCCTCAGCACAACACAGTCTTTTTTTTTTTCATTTAAAATACTGGTAACAAAATTATCTTTGTACTAAGAAATGATACCTTCCATCACTTAGAATAACTTTTATACTATGTTGCCAAAGATGGATGGAGTGACTAAACACATCCCCTCCCCAAGAAAACCAAAGGGAAAGAAGCGAATGCAAGAGTTACATAAAACAATCTTCATCTTTTCATAGAACTGTGAGTTTCTTCCTTTTGCTCCGTGTCTCAAACAGACAACCAGTCACAACCATAAATTATTAATAGAATACACACAATTCAAAATTAAGTAAAAAATACTTGCAGATAACGTTTGCAGTTTTATTTATTTATTTTTGAAGGGCAAAAATGTTACATAAAAAGAAGTAAGCCCACAAGCTGGGAAAAAACAAAAAGTGGGTTAGATGTTGCATCTATTTCTGCATATAACACACACTGGCAACTTATATGACTGCAATTTTTGTACCGAATTTTTCAAATCAGTTTATAGTTTACACATTTCAAATGTTCAACTATGGGTTTCATGAAACAATGAAAGGTCATTAAAGTTTTCAATATAGAGCTACGCTATCATACATAAACTGTGTATCTATCACTCAATTGAAATGTGTACCAAAATTTTCTGGTTTTGTGACAGCATATATCTACTTCCTTTTGTATACAGACTGGTTATGAAAGTATGGAGGGGTTGAGACGTCTTATTTACTTTACTCTCAGTGATTATTCCACAGTGCAAAACTATGGGTAACAGTAAGTACCTTGGCGTTCTCTGACATGATCACCAGAAATAGGTATTTTAAATACCTAAACCTGGAGACAATCATAGCTGCAAAAATACGAGATTTCTACCTTCAGGAAGACACACTGTGTAAGTGAGCAGTTTATCCCTCAGTACCTAAGTTGGGGGATACAAACATCTATCTGCTACACTTACATACAACCATAGCCTGCTTCATGAACAGACAGAAATTTCTAAGTAATCTGAAACTTGACGCATTTTCATAGCTATTAATCACTGAGCAGTCGCAAGGAAGGGAAGGTATCTGTATCCTCATGTTTGGCAGCGATGTCCTTCGTTCCCAAACAACCCCAGCACTGTAGACAAAGTAACGAAGCTATGGGCAACACAGGTGGGGCAAGATTTGGGACTCAGTAAGGTCACTGAAGCCCTAAAGCCATCTACTGAGCAGTTGCCAGCGTGTCCAGGTTTCTGCGTGGAAGCGGGGTCTGATGATATTCTGCTTGCTCAGTAGAGCAGGCTGTGAGCTGGCAGCATTGCATAATCATATGTGATGGGGGTTAGGAAAGGGCACTGCTACTTACTCTGGAATTATATTTCATGGCTTACTTTATTCCCCAACAGGAAATTCTAGTTTCTGACACAGAAATAATGCATACAGACAAAATAACAATGTATTTTCTTAGTAAAAATTAAGAAAGTCAATCAAAAAGATACCAAATACGGACTTGTTCATCCCACTGTGTATTATAACTTATTACAACACACTGAAATAACTCTTGGGACTTTTAAAATAATGATACTATGCATAAGAATACCTATAGTCACAAAACACTGAAATATACAAAGAAATTAAAATATAATTAAAAGCATTAATCCCCTCCAAATCTTTAAACCTTACTCTTAACGCCTTGATCCTGTGCCCTGAGAGTACCACCAATTTTGCAGTTGATTTAAAAGTAGCATAAACCCTTTACTAGCAGAGATTAAAAGTATACATTAAAAACAAGCTGAAAGCCTATAATTTTAAAATTTCCAAATATAGTTCCTTCAAAATACCAGCATTCCGATTAATGTATTTCTTTAATTCTTAAGAATAATTTAATAATTACAATATTTAACCACTTACTATTTTTTAATCTACCTTACACCTCAGTCTATTTAAGTTTATACTTCCACATATATATAGAGAGAAGTATATTCATATACATCTGAAAATATGCATACTTATTGAAACTTTGCTCATCCTGCTGTACTTACCCAGGACACATTTTTAGCCTTGGGTGTTTTTAGCATGGCAACATGCAAGGCTGAGATGACCAACAACAGCCCCACCAGCATGGAAAGTCAGATGGAGAAGTAGTCCAGGTGCCTCTGTTACCCCAGGGAGTAGAGTCCCTTGGCCTGCCTGACACAGGCACACTAAGCATGTGGTCAGGTAACAATAAAAAATGTCATTTTTCTTCCCAATGTACAATCCAGTCAAACAGAGACAAATCTTTGTAAAATACCTGTCTTCGGCAGCAGCTGGCTGTATTTCTGTATATCCATTAAATTCAAAGTTGGCTCTTCTCTTAGAAAAGTTAAAACCAAAAGTCAAAAGGGCTCATTCTCACAAACACTTCCTCCTTCCAGCAGCAAAATGCAGTGCCCGGTTACCCACTGAGCTTCCACCCAAGCTCCTAGCTTGTAGGAGAATGAAGCCCAACAGTGGAAGTCACTCGCCTTCAGAGGATGTCGAAGAGACGCCCAGCTGCTGGCTGCACTGTTTAACTGCTGCTGTGCCTGAATATTTCACGACCCCAGGATCTTCCAAGTAATAAAGAGAATTAGGATCTCGATGCCAATAAATAATGCACACCAACAGGTCGTGCAGGTACCTGTTGTGCCTGTGGTCGGCAGCTGCTGCTCCAATCCCACAGAGGGCACCTGTTGTCCCGGCACCTCTGCCGTGGCGCTGGGCGCACCCCCCAGCACAGACACGCGTCCCAGAAGGGGAGGCAAAAGCAGAAAATCACTGTCTCTGCTCGTTTCTCTTTGTTCCTCTGCCCTTCTGTCCCTTTACTTTTACCTCCTGTCAATCTAGATTACCAGAGCAGATCCAGGCTAAATTTTGCAACTATCAGTAGTGATTAGAGTGAGTTGATTGAAATCGGATTATACAGGAAGACCTCTGCCTCCTCACTCAGCACGCGGGCTAGTACCATTTGCAAAATACTTATGCTTCGTTGCACAGTATGAGAGCATTTGGAGCAGTCCATTTTAAGAGAAACAGTGCAGTATAAACAAGCCAGACTATGCCGTCTTTAAAAAGAGAAAAGGAGATCCTGTTTTTAACACCTGCATGAATTTTCAAGGAAATGTTTCAAAACATTTCCAGATAGCACAGTTGGCTGGAGTCTCATGGATTCATCAGAGAGCATGGTACATCAAAAAGCAGCATTGGGTACCTAAAGTGCGCTGCGTACCTGATTGCTACTAATCAAATATGGATCCAGTACAAGCATAACTGCAAGGCATCTGAACATCAAACATGTGCAAAGCATCATCCTTCCAACACCTGCAGAATCCTACTGCCAGTATCCATGCAAATCACAAACAATCTAATTCAGATGTGCTTTTTCCAAACCATATCATTAAATGCATGAGAAAGTGACCTACCTGAACCATATTCAAATACATAAATTCATCTATTTAAATACAAACATAAGCTATTAAGTAAAAAGTTCGGACGTATTATAAAATCATGGTGCCATCGTAAAATTCAGATATTGAATCTTGAAAAGAAGAAAACAAAAATTAAAATACAAAAGAAGACTGGTGGAACAGAACAAATAAGGGAGCGAAATGACAAAAAAGCAATTAACAAGGCAAAAAATTCAATTAATTCCAGCTGAAAGACACTGTGAATGTGACACACATGCAGTTTGCACTACAATATACCATTTTTCTAGGACTTCCTAAATAATAACTTAATATTATTATCTGCTCATGGTACAGACGTAGATTATGCTCCAAGCATCATCTGTCACTTTTCACTCATTATTTAATGCACTTGTATAAATGCAATGAGTTTGTGATTCCACAAATTCAATTTGTGGACAGTCCATAACTTTTTTGAGGGTGTTAGAGTAATATTAAGGTATTTTCCAAGAGGACAGTATAAAATTTTTATTTTGTTTAGAGAAACTTTAGATAATCTGTTTACCCTGATTGGAACAGACCAAAAAACAAAATACATCTATTTTTCAGAGGAAATAACCATTCGATTTTAAAATAATTACAGCCGTCTGCAGATTTGTAGTCCACACTGAAGGTAACTAGAACAAGTCTGGTACACTCTGCTTTACATATGCTAGAATGAAGGCTTTTATGAACCCCGTTTTTTAACAGACCCCGCCCTACTTTTAGTAAGTCCACCCAGCCTCATGGAGCTGAAGTTCTATCTATTACTGGGTCATCACCATCTTTAGCAAGAAGAATCTGTAGACCTTGATCTGTATCTAGGAAACCAGCAGCTGATAAACTCCAGAAGTTGATGAAGTAGATCCATCTATGGGACAGTATGAATTAGTAGTAGTAGTTTAACAGCAGATTTTTCATTTCAGAGAAAAATTATTCTACTGTAGATGTTCAAATATAATCCAGTAGGCAGAAACCTGCCAGAGTTAAGGAAACTGTAATTCAATTCTGAAAAAAAGCATTACAAAAAATGTAACTATTAAATGTTGTCTATATTTAAAAAAAAAAAATCTAGCCTTTTCAAAAATACTGAAATACAGAATACTTTGGGTATTACAGAACAAAATTTAGAAACACTGTTAGCAGCTTTACATCAGGACTTAAGTTGTATAAATCACAGGTCAATACATATTCCAATGAAGACAATGTCAGAAAAGAGCAGGTTGAATTTGCTCCTTCAATGAAGCTCCAAATTGGAAATTTGTATCCCTAAATTGCACTGGTATTTTTCACATCATCCTTTAAGTAAGGAAACCATTTATGAAGTACATATATTTTGAAAGTCTCAGTAAAAAACAAAGATCAATGATACAATTCAAGCTTATGTACATCCCTCTTTCTATTAATTGCATAACCCAGCCAGGTAGGAAAATGTGAAGATTCACAGACGAGTACACGCACACCTGTATCTATCTTGCTAAACTATGCAGCACTTCTTCTGGGTTACAGAGACTTTCCAAAATCTTATAACTGTTCTCTCATATGGCATACAAAATTACTTTACTCAATTTCAGAACAACTCTGGCATTGATTTTCACCAATGAGGCATACTCTTTTTCAATTCATCTTTACATGGATCATATATCAAAGATACCTATTATCCCCTTTGCTGTTCATGCTGACTATAGAATCATTTGCCAGCAAGCCATTAACCAGTCACTCCTGATATATCAGGCTAACAGATGCACAATGGCAAACAGAAGCTCAGGATTTATGCAGTTCCCCTACAGTGATTTTTCTCCTGTCTGGACAAGCTGTTGCACCACTGGAAGAAGGCTTATTCAAATATCTGAATTGTCAAGTGCTGACTGAAACAAGTCAGGGGAAATACCTCTGGTTCAGTCCTAACCACAAAAATACTTTGTACTGCTAATGTTTTGTCTTACAGAAAACATAAATATTTGTTTTCCTCAGAAAGAAACTATAAATTTTAAAAACCAACACTGAAAGGCAGAAAGACTAAAAATTCTCTGAGATAGCAGTGTAATCAAGATGGCCAAATAAAGGCCTTCTCCTTAAAAAAAAAAAAAAAAGGCAAAAAAAAAGCAAAAAAAAAAGCATAAGCAATAGGTGACAATACACAAGCCATAATGCTACACTTTTCAAGGAATAAGATGCCACAGAACAAAGCCTGTGAGTTAACATTGTCTGGAGACAATAAACTACAAGCCAGTCTTGAACACTTTAGCACTGCTTACTGATTGGACTCGCCTTCTATTCATCAGTGACACACAGTCAGGAAAAAAAGCTTTTTAGGTCATGTTTTTGTTCCTGTTATATGCATACACTCAAATGCATGAGATCTGACTTAAATACCAATGAAGAATATGGTGTTTTTATCCATTCATTTTCATTGAAACACTTCTAATCTAAAATGTGCTCCTCATCAAAGACAAGAGAGTGTGTATATTATGAATAACTGTGCTATAGATCTCTGTACTTTCTCTTATTATCACTACAATAGATCTCTGATAAAATACAAATTACCTCCATGAGAAGAATACATTGTTTCATCTCATACATGGTTTTGTCTGCAGTAGGAAACTGCCACTGAAATTCCTTTTTTATAATGACAAAATATCTTACATATGGTATTAATAGTATGTATGCATACTTATCGCTACATAAGTAACACAGGCAAATGTCAACAACAGAATTTCCACATACTTTGATGTCAATTTATTATTTTCCTCTGTCTGACCATAAAATGATAAGATACATCAAAGCAATGCAGTAAAAAAAGCCTACAAAAAACATTACTTCTGGGAGGAAAAAAACAGATGAAAATTACAGAAATAAATGCAAAAGAGAATTCAATGTCATTCTCCAACAAATTAGTTCTTAACTAATAATGGAAAAATAACTTCAGAAGCTAATTTGCTTTCCATTGATTGAGATTCAAGCAGATACATTAAACAGTCAACACTTGTTTCATTATTAAGTTGTTATTCTCGCTAATTCCCACAATTCCAGCGGTGTGAAACTCGTAAGTTGATGTCAGCGGGAACAACCATATAGATGTGCATGGACAGGATGCTGTGTAGTAAGTGCCTGCTGTGGCACACACCACATACCATGTTCTCATCTCATCCAGGTACCACGGCATGAGAGCAACAGTGTCCTCTGAAAGAACTCTCTCTGCAAAGCCATAATCAGTTTTTAAATTACTTGGACAACTGTGGATGATGGCCTCCAATAAATGCACTGAGGTTCAACTTCTAGTGGTTGGACAGGTAAAATAAAAGGATGGTACTGAACAGACATCCTTATATCAGCATGGCAACTTTCCACAGTTAAATACTTAAAAAAGTACGAGAAACATTCTCAATAAGACGTTGAGCAGTTATTAGAAACAGTTCTGTTTCAAATATACTGTGCCTAGACATACTAAAGAAAATAAAATATGTCACAGAGAAATTAATTACTTTATTCCATTCTGAAAGTTAAAGAACATAAGTATAGAGTTTGTTAAATTAGTACTTAACACAAAGGTATCCTAGAGTACTGTCACTGGTGCAGAACAGTTTAGGTCAGATCTGACCCTATATACCATACTAATAAACATCAACTTGGTCTCATGCAAACAAGCCGGAGAACAGCTGGCATTTGAGTTTTCTCCTTCTTAATATTAACTCACTTCACAGAATTTTAGAGCAGCAGCTGCTGATGGCTTGCCAGACATGTGCTCAAGTAAAATGAACTAAATTTATTCCCTCGCACAGAAGGGTATAGAAATACTGAATTTTACTTAAAGCAGTCACTTTAGCACCAACATGATGCATTGAAAATTCCTACTGCAACAAATAATGAATTAAAAGACAATAAAGGTTGAAAAATTAGATTATTACAAGAGTAGAAAGTCCAGAAATTAGCTCTTTTATACATAGGATCTATAGTGTAATCATTAATTCCAGAGGACACAAATTTCACTGTAGAAATCAGAAGGCCCTCATTAGATGAACAATGCTGAACAATAAACCTAAATTGACACAGATACTCCTCACAGGTTTGTCACACAGTATCTCTCTTCTGAGGTTACATTTGTTGTACAGTCACTGCAACACGCAATAGTTTTCCCATCTTTAATGAGCATATTTTCAGACGATGCTTGTGAAGAAAGCTGCTACTGTTGAAGCAACTACTGATGCTACTTCAGCAACAAAGTGATGCCTCACATCAAGAAAATGGACTATTTTTTTCTTCTGAGTATCAGCCATCCAGTGATGGATATAGTTGTGATCTTAGGATAAAGAGAACGCAGTTCTTGGTCTTTAAATATCACATGGTGGTGTATACACACAATTCTAGGGTGTTTCTGCTATCAAACAACTGACTTCCTAATCTCAACACTTTATAATACAGAGGTTTCCCTTTTTTGATTTCTGTATAGGCTTTAATAAAAGTCCTGGCACCATCACCACCAGAAACAAAACCATATGAATGCATGGAATGATTTTGATTCTCAGAAGCTTCACAGTACTGCCCGCAGCCGTCTCCAGTTCAGAGCTGTGGCTGAAACAGACACACATTGCCAGAGTCATTTCAATTTGGCTCCTCAAAATAAGCAGATGCTAGAATTAACATGTCTGCTCTCCACATATAAAAGAGAAATAACAACATAACCTTGCAAAGACATGTTGTAAGTTTGCTCATTAAAGTTTGTGAAGCAATTAGATGAACATTGCAGAAGACTGCACTGCTTAATGGCAATCATTAAAGAACAGCCTTTGGACACATACAAGAATCCGTGACGTGGGCTGCCAAACCATAATTCTTATTCTTTACATAGGCTAGGCCCTCCAAAAGGATGAGGCATATGGTCTTCTGCTTACTGATACCAGAAAGATACTGCAGCTTCAACTCTGGTCCCCACCCCTGCTGTCCCTGCCAGCTCGGCATCTTGCTGCTCATCTCCCTCCTGCCACCAAATGACCTGTGACTGCACAGCCCAGTTCCCAGCCTCCCCTCCATCCTTCCTCTGGCTCCCAACCACTGTCCCTCCTGTCAGTTCCAGCCACCAGCACTGCCACCACTCAGCGTGGACGGCCAAACACAGGAGAACAGCAGACTGCCAATCTCTCAGCAGTTCTCTAAGGTCTATTCCAAATCACACTTGTAGCCAGTGTTTCTCAAAAGATCAGCTTATTTTATCTAACCTATTTCTAAAAAAACCTCTTGTAGAACAGAGACCATGGTTGCAGAAAACCTCCAAGTCACACAACTTCACAGCCAATGTGTACGGGATGAAAGAAAGAGTCGGGTAGCAAGGTGAGAAGGCTGCCACCATGCTGGTACAGCCCAGTAAGCAGGGAAGAAAATGGGGTGGGGATTTACAAAGAGCCAGAAACCCACTAACTACAAAGCTGTGAAAAAAACCCACAAAACTCAAAGTTTGATTTTAAAATAATTCTTCAGCAGTTTTCATAAGGTTATAATCATTACTCATATTTTCAAAATATATTACCCAAGATACTGCAGCTGACTGAGAGATTATGTTTCTCAGAACAGTAAGAAATTCTATGGATATTAATAACATGCAGTATCTGTTTCCAGTAATTTCTAAGGTAGGTAGGACAACAAACTTCTTCCCACATCTGTTCTATTCAGCAGTACCAAGAGCAAAGAGGAAGTATTCATACTAAAGCAGAAAGGTGTAAAAAAAAGAAGTTCATCAAAAGAAACAGAAAATGGAAAGTATCTGTGATCTTTACAAGCTTCTGCATGATGCATTAGAGGTTACTGAAAATTTCACATTGTATATTTATAAGTAGAAAATTAATGACATGCTCACGGCAAAGGAAAGCTCAAAGAGTATGTAAATGTATTATTTCAGTGGTATTTTGGTTCATTGCAGATAAGTAATAATGGAAGCACTGAAAATACTCAAAGAACTGAGATTTAATACTCGGTAAGTGTCATGTACTAAATTGTACTTGAAATCACAAAGAAAAATAATCAAAAGCATCAATCAATAATCAATGATAAGCCAACTCAAACCTTTCTGTGAAAGAAAATGTACAATATGTTGAAAAAGGTATCTATTACTGAAGTAATATATTAATTATAAGAATATTTTGATAAAACAAAATTCCTTGAGACTTGGCAAACAATAGGAATTCTGATATCTACGACTTTTTCAAAAATTACTTTTTTTTTCCACCTGCCTGAAAGGTTTTGTTTGATCTTTATATAAGGAAATCAAAAGTACAGTGAGTACACTAAGAAACATACTACCCCAACCTTTTTGTATGCATTTCTCATCCAAATATATTTATGTTAAATAAATGCTTAGCACTGCATTTATTTACTTGAATAGTTGGGCAATATTCTTTACTTTGACTTACTGACATAATTACTTGAATATTTTCCTTTTTATTTTTCTAGTCTTCGTCTTAGGACTACTCCCAGTAGTTACTTCAGAACATACACACACACACAAAGAAGCTAAGATGACTCATTTGCTATATTTTTTATATAATGAAACAACTGGCACATTGTACACACATAAGCAAAGCCATAAAAGAGTACAAAGGTGCTTGGGGAAACAAAAAATTATTTTACCTTTTTTCTTCTAATACTAATTAAATACACCATCAGATGATACTATTTGGCTGTGGCCACCTCTTGCATTGATTGAAAATTCACTGACTGTAAAGCCATCATCTTAGACAACAGCAATAACAGATTATAAAACCTTCAGTTACAATTTCAATGTTTGAAAAGGACAGAATGCTGAATCTATTCAACGTTCAATTGCTTTGTTTTGGGTTTTTTTTTCGGTATCAGACACACTATAGGTGAATTCAGCCTTCTGAACATTGGTAGGATTTTATTCTCTGCTGTTATTAAACATCACCATCAAGAATCTCAAGCCCAAATTGCTAAAAATGAGCAATGAATTTTAGAGTAGTGATATTCAAAAACACTACTAGAACTGTGCAAGCCTCTCAGAAAGACGGTTTCATTTTAAACTAACACAACGTTGTACTTTAATCAATGAAATAATCAGTGAAAAGCCAGTACAAATCAGAATCTGTTATACCATGTCACATCATTTGTCAGGGACAACCAAAAGACTGTGAAGCAAGGATTTCAAACCAAAAATGCTCTGAAACTTGCTTTTAAAAACAAAGATGACAATATTTGCCATATTGAAGACTGTGCATCAAGAAAGATACTGGCTTGTACAGCCTTTTTTGAACTCATCTTTCTCATTTTGCTATAAACATTTGCTATAAACAAAATTATGTGATGGATCTGTATCTCTGCTTCTCATGTTTTAACACCTACATGCAGGGAAGTCAGCAAGTTTGGTGTGAGCAGCCAGTCCAGGACAGATCAAGGGAAAACACCTCACTCTGGCTCATAGGACCTTTGTAGTTAAAGTCAACGAGAGACTCTGAGGAGAAAAGGCAGATATGGGGGACAAAGGAAAGGTAATTAAATAAAGTTCAGCTCGTCCAGGTAATATTTCTGTATTGCATACACAGATTATCTTCCTGAGTTGCCCAACACAATCTAATATAATCAAAAGTATTGTACTGGAAAAAGGCCACAATTGCATCATCTGTCATGCACCAAATTAAATGTTCCAGCAGCAGAGTGAGCTCAGAAGCACATTTCAGGCACTGATGGATGAAAGCAATGGGGACTAGCACATGGCAGATGATGTACAGCAATTTATGGTGTCTGTTAACAGGGATGTCAAGTTGTGAGTGGTGCCGTGGAGCGGCCTCCTGAGCCAAGAAAAGAGCCAGTGGGGGACAGACCACCGCTGCAAACCAAAAAGGTTTACGTGAAGAAAAAACAGGAGAGGTTCTTATAAAGCCCATAACCTAATACAAACATCCCTATCTCAACATGATTCACAATATCTAATACTGGGGCTGCAATATATCTTAAAATTAGGCTGGTGAAGAGGCAGCATCACTTCAGCCTCCTCCTCCTACACAGGCAAGGGCATTTCCTGCCTCGGCACTGCCAGGCCGTGGCACTGCTCAAGCAGGAGGCAGGCAGCGACTGCAGCAGCAATGGCCTCTGGTGGGGTCTCTCTTCTGTGCTCCATCACAGCAAAGCCCAGCCACTAGCAAAGTCTCAAAACTTCATTTTGACAAAATGCGTGAACCCCAATATTCATATTGATCTCTGAGACTTCAGAGTGATGTGTGTCTGGAGATGGGTTTACCTTGCACAGTGGGGGCCTGCAGGTTCCTACATATCCTTCTCAGTACCACCGAGGTCCCTGCTGCTGGGCTGGCACAGATGTCCTGCCTCAACACGATGAAACTGAACCAGGAGTATCAAGCTTGTTGGCTGAAAACAGTCCTGGTCCTACCTTCTCCAGCTAGCTGAAGTCTAGATCTAGTTTTGGCAAGCAACACTCCATTACAATTCCCTCAAATAGGCCTTAAATTTATCTAATTCGCTTGCCTTGGGCAAGAGACTTTACCCTCCTGAGTTGTGAATAACTGGCATGTTTTACTTTCTCCTCTCACTTGTTATTGGGAAATGCAAACAATTTCTCAGTGTAGAAAGAAGCGATTTCTTAAAATCAGTATTTCCTAGGTCACAGAATCACAGAATCACAGAATC
>NW_010161166.1:760-22923 GCF_000695765.1 Mesitornis unicolor | reverse complement strand
GGGGAGCGGCACCCCGCTGGGTCGGACCCCCCCTGCAAAGTGAGAGGGGGGAAAGGGTGAGTGGGTGCTTGGGGGGAGCCCGGGCTGGGCCCGTCCCGGGGCAGAAGGAGAAGCCCAGGACAGACCCGGGGAGAAGGTGCCCATGGGTGCTCCCAGGCCGGTGGCAGCAGCAGGTGCCTCCCGGCTTGCTGAAGCCTGGGATGAAAGAGCAAGAGCAAAGGCAGCCCTCACTTTGGGAAACGCCAAAAAAGCCTGAGACTGAGCAGCAAGACAACGCTGCAAGGGCTGAGAGCCCTTTAATCTCTGCTGGAAATGAGAGATGAACACAGGAGTGGGTGTCTGGAGAGCAGGGCACTGGTTATGTGGTTATGCTGGTGACTGATGCGATCTCCTTCTTTCCATGGGAGTGGTGTTTGCACTTGCCTTGATGCTCACACATGGAGTGAATGTATTTCTGCATCCCAGGATGGCCTTTAATTTGGGAATATTATCTGTTGTTGGAAAGGTTAATTATGTTGAGGGAGTGGATCTCCATTCCCATTTCTTCATGGCTTCATTTATTCTGGCTTTCATGTTTTGATCCCTTCAGTGCTTTGATCCCTCATTTCTGCCATCCCTAGATAAAGGAAAAAGGAACACCCTGGCCAGGACCCAAGTGTGTCCCTAAGTGACATAAGATGAAATTAGGAAAAAAAATAGATTCTACAGCCTCAGGAGTTGTAGTGATCCTGGCAGCTTAAATGCCATCTGCACACCCAGCACAAACAAGGGCTTTTCAAAGGCCAGCAGAAATACCTTCCTGGAGCTGAGGTGGCCATAGAAGTGGACAAATGACCATGTGCCATGCTGTGGGGCTTGTGGGCACCAGAATAAAACCGTTGCTGCATGCTGCAGCCTGCCATCCCCAGGACCTGCATTGCTCTTAAAGGCACCGACAGCAACACTGGTGAAAAATTGCCCTAATTTTCTGCTATCATAATCAGGCCAAGACTAAGCAGCAGCTTCTCCTGGCAGCAGCAGCTGCTCGCTAAGGCTCTTTGTGGGAAACCTTCCTGAGATTCAGTGTGGGGAGGGCAGGAGAGAGGCCCAAGGCTTTGCAACAGCATCTATCACTTCAGCTGCTACCCCAAGCACAGGAGATGCCCTCTGTGCTGTTTTAATTGATTGCTGCTTGTAATTCAAGTTTGTTCATATTAATCAACTTAAATCATCTATTTGCGAGCTGCTGGTAGTGCATTATCAAGCATATTCAGAATGATACAAGCCTCAAAGACTCAGCTCCTGCCCCAAGAAAGCTGTGAGCTAAAACCAGACAAAAATACTGTCCCGATAAAGTGCTCAAAAAAAATGCTCTTTTTTTGTTAAAAAACATATTGCATTTAAAATTAATATCTAATATTTGGCTTAGCTGCCAGACCACTGACTGATCAGTACAGGGAAATAGGACTGGGGCTGTTATTGAATGTCCATAACTATGTATTTGTCCCAGGCAGACATGGGAGGACATGGGAAGTCTTTGCCCAGGAGAGCTCCCAGTGAGGGAGAGGAGAGCAGGGACACAGCAAGGGATGAGGGAACAGCCACACATTCACTCTCTGACTTTTTGGGAAGCAAGTGTTTTTATTAAGAGAAGATGATTACAACAGGAAGGGGAAATGGGAGGAGGAGAAGATGGTCAAAAATTGGATGAGAAGACAACTAGGAGCTGGAGAGGGCAGATGTGCCATGAATCGGAGGGGATGGTGATTTAAGGCTAGGAAGAGAGTGGAAGAGCGCTGGGACGGCTTCGCTCAGCATTAGCTCAGCTGTGATTAAAGCTGGTTGCAGCAGAGACGTGATGCTCACCACAAGTGGCCTTTATCTGCAGTGAGCAGCAGCAATCATTATTCTGTTTCTAAACTCCTTTGTTTATGCGGAGTTGTGTTTCCTAGAGAGGCCACGATCTGCTGCCTCCATGTAAAATACAGAGGCATGTGCCTTGGGTCTGGTGAGTGCAGGATACGTCATGGAGCAGCACATCTTCAGAAGTGGGATAAAAAACATCCCCAAACCAGTGCCTAAGTCTGGAACTTAAGGAACTGTTGTTTAGCTGAAGAAAATAGTGTAGCAACACATAAATAGCTCTGCAGGGAGAAAAGGCAGGTACCCGAGGGCAGGTTAAGCCAGAGAGAAGAGACACGGCCCAAACCCACAGCTGCAGGCTGAAGTCAGACAAATTGAGATGAGAAAATAGCCATTAATTTTTTTAAGAATGAAGTTGATTAGCTGCTGGAACAAATTACTAGGGAAAGTTAAATTCTTTCCATATGGTAGTGTTTTCCAATCAAGATAAGATGCCTTTCTGCAAGCCAAACATGTGGTCCTGTGTACAGCAGAGCAAGGATGGGGTGAATTGCAGTAGTTTCTGCTCTGAGGAGGTGACTTTGTGGTCCCACCTGGCCTTTAGGAAATGAAGGGTCATGGTGTGTATTTCTAAATCCCTCCTGGGGCTATACTGGGTTATCCCTCTTCTCATTAGCAGCTGGGCAAGACAGCCAGGGGATCACTCAGCCTCAGCCTGTCTGATGGGGTCTTTGTGCCCTGTCCTGCCAGTCAAGCTGGGGTGTTGGTGTATGAGGCTGGTGGTGCAGACCTGTGCCAGGTCTCTTGTTTGTCACCCCAGGTTGATGTGTGGCTGCTGGGCATCTGACCGGAGGTAGGTGTCCACCAGCAGCATCAGTCGGCCGCCTTGAGGTGATGGAGGGTGAGCTCTGCAGTGGTGGTCAGGGCCTTTTCCATCCTGTCACTGACCTGCAGCGTAACTGGGGCAATTTCCCTTCTGACTCTCAAGTTCTTTTTCACCATTTCAGTTGGACCCAGGGCTTCTGCAGTGGGTCTCTTCCAGTGGGATTACATTCTAAGTATCTGTGCAGTTATTTTTCAGAAAGTAAATTGCTCGCTGCAGGTGTGAAATATTCTTCTGTTATAATGAGTTCTGGCTATTCAAAAGTCAGAGTGTTATTTCTGCATCCTTGTAATCTTGAGGCAGTTTCAAAGAGGCCGGGGTGCCTCTTAATTCCAGTCTGTGCTGCCATCACAAAGTGTAAACGCACATGAGCAAACTTTTCCAAAGTTTGGACATTTGTAGCAGTCTAGAGAGAGCAATGTGGGTTCGGGTCTTCTTGTCTCTGCTGGTCAACCACAAAGTGCTGACCTACATTTGTGCAGCACTGCACAATCATCAGCAGCTACTTTGCTTTTGGTCCTAATGCAATTGTAGCCACAGCTGGGCAAGGAGCTGTCTCACCTTTGGACTGTGCTGTGCACAGGGAGGAGGATTAGGGAATGCACACACAAAAAAAGAAAAAAATAATGTAGTCTTATGCTGCTGCTTCTGTGAAAATAAGGTGGCTGCAAAACTTGCCAGGAGAAACAGGCGGCAAAGCCAAAGGGTGAGATCTGCTACATATTAATGGTGATGGAAAGGAAGAGGAGAAACACGCATGACTGGTTTGCTGTGGAAACTGGGATTTATCATCCTGGGAGTTACTGGGAGGATGTAGCATAGACCTGTTTGGGGACAGGTTTGCTCCCTTTGCAAGTTGAAGATCCAGTTTGGTGTTTCTGGTAGACAGAGGGCCTGAAGCAGGAGATGAGGAATTATTAAAGCATTCTTTCACCTAGAACAGGAGAGCCTGAGGGACCATGGCTGACAAGACTAGAGGAGCTTTGTGCTTCCTCATTGAAATTTGTTGGTTTGGCCTTCTGTGTGCATCAGAGCGCATGAAAGAGAGATGAAATGATCCTTTTCTCTTCCATTTGATACCCTAAGTATGCGGTGTATTGTGCTGGTGCTGTGGAAAAGCCCCTCATTTGCCCAGCTGCTCCCCAGGCCACCCCCATCTACATGCCAGGCCATGCCCTGGGATGCTCCCTTGCACCCTATCCATTTCCCTTCCCTAAAAAGCCCCACATGAACCTCATGGAGAGAAGAGTGAATAGTGATGTGTGTTGCTTGCGTTTTCCTATGATTCCCTTAAGAAATACGAGTGAAGCAGCTCAGATGGGCAGCAGTGAAGGACAGTTTCCTTCTCGCAGTAGGACATGGTAGAAGACAGCAGCAGGCACCTTCTGACAGGTGATGGAGTGGAGGCATTGGTGCTCCTAAGCCAATGCTCGTGCTCTGTCCAGAAGATGCACTGGACCAGCAAAATTGTCCCTCTCTGCTGTGTCCTGGCATGGTCCAGCCTCTGTTGGCAGGCTTGGGAAGGAACATTAAAGAAAACAAGTGTTTGGTTGGTGCTACTGGAGTGCTGCAGGCTTCAAGAAACAAACAAAAAGAGCCCAGTCCTTCTTTGATGAGCAAGTGCGATCTGCTGCCACGAGCTGACGCTGGAGGAAAAGATAAGAGAGAGAAAAAGAGAACAGCTATTGGAGTGAAGATGAAAACACTGGGCAGAAGATCTGCGGGGGAATGAAATGAAGCTATTTATTTGCAAATAAGTTGCTAGATCACGCTTCCATGTGCATCCTGGGCAGCTTCTCATGCTCTGGGTTTATTTAGAGTTAAGCTTTTTACTGGTGTTAGAGACTTTGGAGAAGAGGCTGTCAACCCACAGGTCTGGGCAGTAGCTGGTCCAAATCCGTCTTGTGCCAATTTTATCCTAAGCTGTGCCCATGTGCAGGGTTGTTTTCCCTTTTTACCACTGTTTTCATGTTTGAAATCTCTCCCTGTGGGAAGTCAGTGTGGATGCTCCATGATTCATTCATGGATGATTTCAGGTCCCCATATGGTCGCAGAGGCAGAAGAGGGGGCAGATATGTATTTTTACAGCAAGGAGAATCCAACTTCAGTGTACAAATTTGGCTTCGCATAGACTATCTGGGGAAGGTACAGAGCGATTATCAATTATTTAATTTTATTTTTTATTTTCACTATTGCTTCCCCTTGGTTCCCAATTAGGCTTTAGGCATAATGAGGAAGGAGGCTGCTGCCTGAGCAATCCTTCCATTCAGCCTGGTACTGGGACTGTGTGTTCCCTGCGGTGCAGCAGAGTCCACTTATTGAGGCCAGCAGAAATAGCGTCTCACCTCCTGGTTTCAGAGGAGGTGTTAAGTAGGACACAGTTAAATTCGGGATTATTAGGAAGAGAAGAAGGGTAGCTATTTATTTTGAAACACTTTGGTTTGGTAATAGATCTTTGGGCAGAGAACTGTGAAGAGCTGCCCTTTGCAGAGCGCTAGAGGATGAGATGTTTGCTGTAAGGAAATCGACTCTGATGCAATAAATTACTGGGCAGAAGTGGATATTTGGGAGCATTTCAAGTTTCTATACATACAGCCCTGACTGGCACCCAGTCCTGCAGCATTTCAGCCCAAGGAGCATCTTGCAGATGCCAGCAACCAGTAAAGGGCTGGGTCATGTCCTGCATCGGCATCTTCATCTACAGGAATTTGGGGGGTTGCTGTGTGATAAAGCAGGTGGAGGGGTTAATGATGGCATCTCCATATTAAGGTTTATCAGAGTTTTCCCTAAGATGGAGACATCAAGTTTCACATGGGCAATAAGGTAATTGGAGCCAGTACCCTCTACAGAAAAATGTACTCCATACAGAAGAACAGAAGTCTGTGAGAGAGAGGCAAAGCCCCACAACGAGCTGTCTGCGCAATTAAAAAGCTGCAGCGAGATGAAATACGAGATAGAGAGGAGAGATAGTTGGAGGCGCCGAGAAACAGAAGCGCTTTCAAGTATTTTACTGCAGAGATGATTGGAGAATTTGCCAGGGGCCTGATTTTCTCCTTGTGCTGTCCTTGGCCAGGTGACTCGCGCTGTGCAGTCCTGTGGTCACCAGCACTGACCCAGAAACCTCCCAGTGCTGGTCCAGGTGTGAGCGCTAAAGTGAGCTTGTGCATACGACACTGGAGAGCCCTAGGGCTGCAGAGCTTTAATTCAGAGCTAATATCTGTGTCTGGGGGACTGATACATGTCAGGGATTTATTTTTTAATTTTTGTAGTGGGTAAACTACAGCCCCCTTTGCTCTGGGCTAGGTGATGATTTGCTTGCACCCTGTGATGCTACAAAGGTGGCTAAAGGCCAAGTGCTGTCACTGGAAACCAGCTGTGAATTAATACACGGTGTGTGATTAATGTGCTTTTTAAACGTGTTCATGTCCTGTCACATTGGCTGTGGCTCTTGTGTCACATTCGGTGTTCTCAGAGCATTTATTAGCCTTACAGATCCCTTGATTATTGCTTTCTCTTTTATAATTAAGCCATGAAACTCAGCATGGTGCAGCTTATGCGGTATTAATTCAGGCTTGGCGTATTCTGCCTGTGCCCTAGGATAAGGCTAAATGCTGGCAGCTGGATTGCTCCCTGCACAGTTGCTATTCTGAATTTTTCTAATGTGATTATAAAAATCACATTCTGCATACATATGGGCAACTCGGGGCTCACCACTGCCGCAAGCAGTAGCAACATGCAGTCTGAATTCCTTAGGAGCAGGATCTGCCCTGGTAGTGCCGTGAGATGGGGCTCCCTCCTGCCCCAGGCGCTGGCTGATGCTCTCCAGATTGGTGCTGTTAGCTCTGCTTCGGTGCTAACGTGGCCTCGCGTGCTCTCTGCTCCCTGTTTGCCCTTCTCGGGACATGCCTGTGAAAACGTGTGTCTTGCGAGTGAGTTCAGTTTCAATCCTTTTTGTCCTGAGTATTCTTGATATGAGGTTTAAGCCGAATCTAGGATTTCCTTTGAGGCTTCAGCTCCACATTAACTTTCTGTCACCGCAGCTGCAGTGGCCATTTGAGCAGTTTTCTCCTGGTTGGTTGCTTCTGCCCCCAGTATGGCAGTTTAATAGTTTGTGTGGCCATGTGGTGAGCTGAACAGGGGACAAAAGTATCTTAAACCATGTCTGTTTTACTTATATTATTATTGGGGGGGTGGGCAGAATTTAGTTGTAGGAGTGACTGTGCTGAAGGAATTGGAGCTCAGCACTACTGGGAGGGAAGTCACTGGGATGACCCAACACCAGTCTGAATGCAGGATTCACGACGTCTTTGCTAGGCTGGATGTTACCACTTGCTGTCTCTGTTGGGTAACTCCAAGCTCCATAGCTGACCCTCCAAGGCCTGAGCCACAGCACAGAGTGGGCAGTCATGGGCTTCAGCAGCTTTGCCCACGTGGCTCTGGTCTCTAGAGCTGCTGAAAGTCCTTCACCTGTGGGCACAAAGTGCTGGGGTGGCAGCTATCGAAGAAGACACGTCTCAGTGTCCCTCATCTACTCTGGATGTGAGGGAACTGGCCTGGAAGCTGCAGGACCTGGGACATGGGATGCTTCCATGTACAGCTGAGTGGCTGTGCTCTTCATGGACCACAGATGCTGTAATGCAGCAGCGGTTCTGCTCTGCAGCATGCACATCAGTTACATGCACATGCATGCTGCTCAGGTTATTGATTATTACTGATCAAACCAATTCTGTAGAGACCTGAATGCTGATTATTTCAAAGCTTCTGCTTCATAAAACAGTGCCAAAACCTCCGTGCAGGATGTAAAGCCGTAGTGCAGAAACCTTTTGAGCACAGACGTTTCCATGGAGATGGATATTTGATCTTGTTGTAATAAATAAAGGGTGGAGAAGATGCTCCCAAACTAGGGAGGAAGGCAAAGCTGATCCCTAGGGGGCAGAAGTTCTCAACTGGAATTAGGGAGACAGGAGGTGTCTCTTTTTTTTCCCCTCCGTGATGCCATGTCTGTAGTAGCAGCGAGGCTGAGCTGTCTGCCCGCCAGCGCTGCGGCGTACGCGGAGGACGTGCCTTTTATCCAGCCAGCCAGACGGCGTGCTACACCTTTGAGCCGGCTAATTTAGTGCTGCTGAAAAGTCAGACCTTTGTCTGCACAGCAACGTTCACCCTGTGCTGCAGGATTTAGAGAGCAGCAACGCAGGGTTTTAATACCAGTATGAGACACGCTTGTTTTCTTGACTGTGGTGAAGCAATCTGAGGAATAAGAACAGCCAGGAAAAGTGCTGCATTTATGGATAAAATATAGAGGGGAGAGGAAAAAAATCACATTTTACTCTGGTACAGTGTGCTAAATAGAAGTGTTTAATATTCTGATGTGGAGATAGTGACCAAAGGCAACAGTCAAGTTGGCTTCATCCATGTGGATGAGCTTTGACTGCACTGGCGACTCCTGCACTGTTAGAGCTGTCAGCGGGACCAGGTCTGTTACTCCCAGCACTGGAAATTGAGGGTTCTGTGAGTGGAGCTGAAAAAGAATTCATTAGGAAAGGGCATAATTAGCTTCAGTAGTCGCTGAGAATTGCTGCTTGGGGTAAATGTGGTCACGCACACGCTGGTGGGATGTTTCATGCCAAGATGCACTGCATGGGCAGCTGATCCCTCATGTCTGAGTGCCTGGCTATGCCCATACACCTCATGTGTTTGTGTGTGCTGAGCTGTGCACGCCTGTTTGTGCATTTCTCGCTCCGTTGAGCAGCCGGATAGTGGCTTTTCCTGGTCACTTCCGATCTGTTCACAGGACGTTGACAGATCTGTCCCTTTGTTTCTGCTACCAGCATGGCCTCAAACAAGTTTTTCTGGAGCATGCAAGAGTACATTGGGTGAGCAAGCTATTGTATACAGCCTGTTGCAATACTCTTTTTTTAATCTTCTTTTTAAAAAAATTATCTTAAAACTTTATCAGGATACATGTTGTTTGCAGCTCTGAAAAAGTTCTCTGTTCAAAACACTGCAGAAACCTTCAGTGTTGAACACAGCCCACAGGTTCACTTTAGAAGCTGACAGGTGGGGTTTTGTTGATTTTGCTGTTGTATTTCCAAATGACCCTCACTGAAAACAGTCATGTGGCTCCCTGTTTTTCAGAAATGGCCAATTTAGCCCAGAAAGCTTTGTTGTTTTATGCACTGGTTCACTGGGAAGAAAATATGTGGAAAGAGCATGGAATATTAAAGATATTTTGAATCTAACTCACTTCCACTGGTTTCAGTAGAGGCTTTAGCCTTGTTTTCATGGGGCTCTTTATCAGAACCTAAAGCATAAAATATTCTGACACATTGAAGTTAAGGTTACTAGACGGTAACGAAAACAGCATTTTTATCCTCAATTACATGGATAAGATGGGATTGCTGAGCAGTCACAGCTGTTTGTCTCACGGCTGTGACAAGCCTGTATGGATGCTGTCACTTAGCAACCATTGCCATTTGTGTTTCAACTGCAGCTTTTTTGTTGTTGGCACATAATGAGAGTTGTAATCACGAGATCAGCCCCATCAAGAGTGTTTGGTTTTGAGTGTGATGGACTCCAGGGTTCATCTGTGCCACTGCCCAGCCTGTATAACGGCTAAATTGTAAGAATTTAACGTGCGATGGCTAACACAGCTAAATAAGGGTTTATTTTGGTACTGGCTTGGCTGGACCGAGTCGTGTTTTAAGATGTACAGCCTGGATTCACCATCTGCCAGACCTGGCTCTGCAGCTCCTTCGTGCTGGTTGCAGCCCAGCCCAGAAGCTGATTTGAGGCCAAAGCTCTGAGCGTGACTGAACCATCACCTCCTAGAGCAGGGCGGTGGTGGTGAAGGATCAGCCAAGACAAGCACTGATGTCCCTATGCACGCTGATGGCAGCTCCCTGCTCCCATCCACTGACTCAGCCTGAAAGCTCGGGGGATGTAGTGTCAATGCAGACTGGAAGTATAAGGACCACGTCATAATGAAATGGGAGAACTGAAGATTTGAAAGCGTATGTTATCTCTTAAGGGTAATTCTCACCTCTCTTGTACTGAAAAGGAGTGAAAAGGGGCAGTCCTACCATGGATCCAGTCCCAACATTCTAGAAGAACTGTTTAAGGTTGTGGTTTTACTTTACACCTGATCTGCTCTATCCCTCAAAAGAGCAGGTGGACCCCCTGTCCCAGACAGCATGTTCCTGTCCCTGCACTGAGTTTAACAAGTGGGCAACCGCAAAGCGAGCAGTAACCAAGGAGTAACTTGGTTTGGATGGGGTTTTTTAATAGGCAGCCACGTGAAAGGTATCTTTGTAGCCCTGCTCTATGTTTACAGTAAATACAGTCCTTTAGCACATTAAGCTGCTGTACTCTAAGCAGAGAATTAGTGTTAATATTATGGATAGAAATATTGTTTTCTTTAGTTTAATTTTGCTTCAGTTGAAACAGTTGTGTAATGACACCTGTGGCACTGCAGGGACTGCTCATTTCCCGTTCCATCTGGGGATGAGTTGTAAGTGTATCCGTGATGTGTGTTTGCAGAGCCCCAAATGCTTTCATTACAGCTGTGCAGCGCCAGCTTTGTTCCACCTTGTTCACACAGACACACCGCTGCTTCGAAAGAAAACCCTTTCATTTCTCTGTGTGCTGGCTTGCAAGGTCATAGGTAAGATCTGTCCAGGCTGTGGAGGAGCGCATCTGACGCAGGCTGAGGTCTGGCTGTGTTAAGCGGTGCTTTATTTCCCAGCAGAGGACAAAAACCACTGCTCTAAAGGGAAGTGACACAGACTACAGAGGTGCTGCTACCGATACATTTTTCCATTGTAAATTAGTGAGAACTTCAGCAGTGATGGTTGATGAGTTTCCTCTTTAACATATGGTGGTTTTTAGAAGCCTTGGTGAATACACATTGTATGGTAGAGCAAATTTTATTAGAGTTGGACAAGAGAAACTGCAAAGAAATGCATGAGTTGATCTGTAATCACAGATCACATATATCTAAGCTAAAGCAACAGCCTTAGACATTTATGGCCCAATTTTTTAAGCTGTGCAATTAGTATAATCAGACAAAGAATATTCTTTGGCTTTGAAATGTCCAGTGTACTAAAACAAAAAATTAACAGCCTTTTTTGGCAGCTTTTCTAAAGCCATTACTAGTGTAGGGCTGAGCCAAAGATGCTTATTCTCTCCTGTGTCTGAACAGTTAAAGGATAAATCCTTTATTCAGAGCTTTGTTGAAATCTGCTGAAAGCAACTCTAGGAATTTCATACCTGTGTAAAGACTAGGCAACGGAACTTACATTGCCCATGTGCAGATAAGGAGCTGAAATGAGCTTTGTAATCTTCTTCTTTCACAGTACCAGCCATCAGAGACTTAAATTTTTCTAATCCGTGATGTTCTGCATTGATACCACTTGTATTGCTGCTGCCTGCTATCCACAGCCCACATTAAAGCCAATGACAGTCCTAAACTTCTTGCACTAGACAAAGCCCATGTCTGGTCACAGCCTGTGCTGAAATCAGCTGTAGCATGTGTGCGCTCACGTTGGAAAAACTCTCTCAGTGGTGCCTGCCTCCTGCAGGAACCATATACAGCTACAGCACTGACGGCGTGAAAGCAGCAGTTTCCACAGAAATCCATCCCAAAAAGGCAGCTTTGAACTTTCTCCTGTATCCATAATGGAAGGCCAGGCAGCCCACCTCCTTCTCTACATCATTGGAGTCCTCAGGAGCGAGCTGGGTGTGTAGAGAGGGACCACAGTTGCCACATCTTGAAGCGGTAAGTAGCAATAGCACTTGTTGAAGTGACTGCTCAGTATACACGTGGGGCTAACAGGTCTGCTTCTCAGGACTCTCTTTGAGAGTTAAACCCTTCCCCTAGGTGCACCACAACCACAGCTCCTTGGCAAAACATACCACGTGGTGTAAATAGCAGGAAGCTGTGTGGCTGGGATAAGGATCTTGCGGAGGTGCAAAAAAAAGCTTTGGTTGGTAAGAAGTGGGTTGAAAATGAGTTAGCAGTGTAAGTAAGTGGGGTAGGGCTTGCATGTGAGTTCTTAAGAGTGTGTGAAGATGGGCATCCTATAGAACGTATGGCTTCCCAGCATGGTGGATGAGTCACAGTAGCAGTTGTTGGTATGTGTTTACTAATTCAGTAGCTAAATTTTCATCTCGTAAGACTCACTGCCTTCATTTTCTGTGGAAAGAAACATGGGATTTTTCCTTTGCTTTCATCTCCCATAATCTCTCTGTTCTCTGGCATTTGTTTCTTGCACTGCTCAGATGTGTGACTCTTCACATTTCTCCCAATTATCGGGTGCAGGATGTCAGTCCAAGAATCTCAGTGTTAATAAGACTCTCTACTGTAACTAGAGCAGCAGAGAAAACAAAGTAAGGGAATGTAGTGAGCTCAGAAGAGAGGTTGGTACAAACTCAGCTCCACCAAATTGCTGGAGGTGGAGACCTGTTTTTAATGGAAGACTAAAGGAGTCCTTAATTCCACTTCTAAAGATAAGGAGCCCTCCCAGTTTGTTGTACATTGGGGTTTTTAGTGTATAAGCATCCTGCGTATAAACAAGACTTTGGACTGCAATTAGGCAAACGGTATAAACTTAACAGTGTCAGCATCACCCCAGCTGATATAAAAAGGAAAAAGTTCCATTAAAAATTAATAGGTCTGGGAGTCAAGAGACCTCGGTAATAACCAGTGGAGTTTCCCTTCTGTAACAAGTCACTTTTTCAATTTGCTGGTATGTGAGTAATTCCTTGGAGTCTCCTAAAGTGCACAACCCTGAAATCACAAGAATTCTAGTGCTGAACGGGAGGAAGATGTTTACCCAGCAACCTGCTGACTCCTTCCCTGGAGCATATCTGACCTATTGCCAACACACAATGCTAGTTTTGGAGCTATAAATCCTTCAGCAGACAGGAGTGCTAAAACTCCATAAACCATCTCTGCTTCTTTAAAAGCAAATCCCTTCTCTCTCACTAACCCTTTCAATTTCTGAGAAAAATGCAGTGGCAGGGAAAGGTCTGATTTATAGTATCTTCTGTCTTTTGGCAGGTGTAGACACTGCTCAGCTGGAATTGTGTGTCAGAAGCAGAGCTGCTTTCTCCTAATAGCTGCTGGTACAACACCCAAGGGCTCTGTCACACATAAAGCTGTGCACAGAGCGATAGGTAATTGTGCTAACTTCATTAAAAGGCACAGAGTAAACCTTCAACCTCAGCAGCAAGAAATTCAAACTGCATCCCACTGTACTGCTGCAGGGTTAATATTGAAGGAGGAGATTGTAGAAGTTCTTCCACTGCATTAGATGCTATAGTCTCCATTAGCCTAAAATGTGTGTTGTGTTCCTGCCTCTACACAGGCTGCAGGAGGATAAAGGATGCCAAGTAACACCTCAGTCCCAGAAAGGAATACAACATGGCACTTCTTTTGGTAAAGGTACTTTTTTTTTCCTCTCCTAGATTTCAGATTTCTTGTTAGCACATGGCAAGACATGGGAGTAAGTTGCAAACTACAGTCTCCCCTGAGAGTTTAAAAAATTGGCAATTTTTTCTCAGAAAAAATAGTGCCATTTGCACTACATCTGCTGTTTTCTAATTGTTTACCAAAACTAGGCATAGATCTATTCTATCATGAAAAAGCTGCAGGTTGTCAGTTTCTCTTACTAGTTAAAAGCTATCCTAGTTCTTTAGGAATGGAGAATAGGAGCACTTGAAAAATTCAGCAAGACAGACTTGCTTCTGGCTTCAATTAAAAATAAAGTCAGCTTTTTAGTGTCACTGCTGAGATCAAACAAGATGCTAACTATGAAAGAAGGTTTGTAATGTTAAGGATGATTAGCATTTGACTCTTTAAATGCCACCTTCTCTGCTAGACCTCAAAATGCAACAGGGAACTGGAAAACTCTGTTTTTAGAATGACAATATGGACAAGGTCAAAACAAGCATCCCTTAAAACCAGCCTCCATCAGTTTTAGCTACTCCTGCTCTAAAAGGAGCATGCAACAACTTGTTTTCAGTCACTGTTTTGTTTTTTTAAAATATGTTTCCTTATGTAAACATGATCTGGTGCTTTCTAAAAAGACACACGACTTAAAGAAAAGAACAAATGCATTTCTTAATGTGCTCGCTTTGAAAAACAAAACGCAGTTTATTGGAAACTACACTTTTTAACAAGAAAATTCAACAGTATTAAAGCAAATATTTTCTAACCCATTTAACAGCTAACGAAACCATCCTTTTCTCCATTCAGCATAACACTTGTTTTTTATCCTCTCTCAAGAAAGGCTTCATGACTAGTAGCAAAAAAATTCTCCTCCAGAAGAAAACTGCTTAAGCACTGCTCCCTCAGAGCAAAAGATGTCTTCAGTAACAGTCAGCTTCATTCTCCTCTACTGTCCCCACAGTAGCAAGAATGTCCTGTAAGAGGGACAGGGGGCTTTTTTCCACATGATCACTACTTTTACTTAGCTCATCACGTAGCTCTTTTAAGTCTATTGTACCCAAAGCTAGCATCATGCTCTCTGGATCTTGAAAATCCAGCCCATTACCACCATCTGTGGGGAAGTTCTGGGCCAGAGAACCATGCCTTAGTGTCCTTTGTAACCATGCAAGGCCATCCCCTGCATGTGAATCTCCAGTCCCCTGTGACTCCTTCAGGGTACCAACTGGATAGAAATTAGCTCTTAAGCCAAGCAGTACATCACAGGCTGTCTGACCTACTGGTTTGTCACAGTCACACAAAGACCGAAACAAAAAGCTGAACAGTTTTGCTCGGCAAAATATCTGCAGCGACTTATCCTGATGAATGGAAGTAGTGACTGCAGATGAAATGGGAGCATATGGGCATTTAGAAGGGCCAAGTTGGCAAATTGTCTGAGTACAGAAAACTTCAACCAGTTCCAAACCACCAAGTCTGACTTCCCAGTCTAAGTCATGCTCCATGGTTTGGACCACTCTAGAGACAAACTGCTCTGTATCTTCCAGCGAACCTGTGCAGCCCTGTCTCAGCCACTCGGTGAAGATGCGGATCACAGCCCTCCTAGGAAAGCCCTCTGGGTCCGTTGACAATATTTCTTGAAGCTTTGTTACAATGTTCTAAATGTAAAGAGACAGAGAGAAAGCACAATGAGGGGAGGAACACACGAAGAAACAAGGGCAGCTGAAGTAAAAAATGTATTTTTTCCTTTACTGGTTGTGAAATCTGCCTGCATGAGATTTGTCAAGAAAGTTCTAAGTAGTAGAGTAGTAAACTGATGTGTAGTTCTGCTTGATTCTGCAGCGGGCTATACAAAGTCATCATACCTCTTTATTATACTGATTCCCTATGACAGGTAGCTCTGGAGCAAAGTAAGTAATGAAGGCCAAGTGTCCCACAGCAGTCACAGCACTCGCTCGTACGTAGCTTTCTGGATCATCAAGAAGATTTTCTGTAAGCCTCGGCACCTCTGAAGACAGGAGGGACTGCCTGAACTCATCGTAGTCTGTAAACAAGACAGCAATCCAAAGAAGCAAGGCTTTATTCTCTCAGGGTATGAAGCTCTTTCCAATGCAAACAGCTCTTTGCGTCATACAAGGATGTCCACTGACTGCAGGGACAGCTGCCAGTGAGCTGAGCCACTGCAGAGACCAGGCAGCTGCTCACAAGAGCACACATACTCTGTGTCAGGCTCCCCATTTTCCAGTGCTTGGTGACTTTCAGTCAAGCCTTGCTAGACACTGGAACTCAGAAAAATCCATTTACAGTTGTTCTAGCTGCAAGAAAAAAACTTTCTCTGGGCAAGTGGGGACATGGTTTCAGCCTCAAATTTATGCCTTTGCTGAAAGGAGGAAAAAATAGTCTCTCCCTTGTTGTCAAGGCCTATGGCGAAGAAGAAGAACGCAAATGCAGCACTGAGAGGGGCTGCAGGGTAAACTGCTAATGCAGCTGAGTGTGCTGGATACTTCCTTTGTGACCTGGGGACAACAGTAGATGACAACATCCCCCCTCTCTTCCAACATCGCAGAGCTACCATAGGAGAATTAACATTGCCTTACTGCTACCTGCCGCAAAGTCTGAGCTACTGGTAAAGTGGAAAATCAGGAATTAATCCATAGCATGCAAAGCAGATCTAGGCTTTCAGCCTCCTAAAGCGCAGCCCCCAGCCTGCTGAGTGAAACCAAACAGACTTCACTGCAGAGCAAACTGCAAAAAGAGACAGTATTATCTGCCACTAAGCAGTCACCCGCCTTGACATACATGTCTCAACACCCCTCAGTTTAACTTGCCAAAATTGCCATTGAGGAGAGCATAGCAATCTGAGTTCAACAGAAGAGTAGGGTAAGTTCACTAATCTTTTTGTGAGATTTTGATAATGATCTAAGAGTAAAAATCTTGACACTTCTTTTCTTAGCCCTCCAGTTACAGGTCAGAGGATGCTTGACAAGCCTGACTGACTTTCATAACGTTAAAGAAATGCTCCTCCAATCTGAACTGTTAAATCTCTGCACCTACCTCTCAAGCATTTAATCAGGACAGTGAGGAACTCCAGAGAAGAATCTCTTACTTCCCAGCAAGGACTGCACAAATGCTTCTGCAGCACCAGAAACACATCTGTAAAAGCCAAGTGACAAGCCTGAATGGACGTGAAAGGCAACAAGCCTTACTGAAGCAATCACTGTACAACCTCTGTAACATTTTATTTGATGCAATCCCTTTTGCTGCTGCTGCGTGCTTCTCTCAGAGTTCTTCAAAGTACTATCTGAGCAGCTAAATCCAAATTCAACATAATTGCAAACAAATTAATCCTAAGTGCTTTGGGCAGGAAAGGTAGGCAAGAGCATATCCCTGCCCTGGTGAGACCACATCTGGAATATTGTGTTCAGTTCTGGGCCTCTCAGTTCAAGGACAGGGAACTGCCTGAAAGAGTCCAGCGCAGAGCCACAAAGATGGAGGGAGTGGAGCATCTCCCTTCTGAGGAGTGACTGAGGGAGTAGGGTCTCTTTAGCTTGGAGAAGAGGAGACTGAGAGGTGACCTCATTAATATTTATAAATTTGTAAAGGGTGAGTGTCAGGAGGAAGGAGCCAGGCTCTGCTCTGTGATGTCCAAAGACAGGACAAGGGGCAATGGGAGCAAGCTGGAACATAGGAGGTTCAAGCTGAACATGAGGAAAAACTCTTTTACTGCAAGGGTTACAGAGCAGTGGACCAGGCTGCCCAGAGAGGTTGTGGAGTCTCCTTCTCTGCAGACATTCAAAACCTGCCTGGATGCGTTCCTGTGTGACCTGGTCTAGGTGATCCTGCTCTGGCAGGGGGGTTGGACTGGATGATCTTTTGAGGTCCCTTCTCCTAATATTCTGTGATTCTGTGATATGTGACACTAGCTGTTTTTTGTCCCAACCTGAAATAGCTCTGTTACCTTTCAAGATCTTCTCAATTTGTTGGCACCGACTGTTGGAGTAGGACAGTTCCTGCAAGCGCCCCAACCACTCGGCTGTAGCTTGAAACGTTTTCTTTAGAACCTGAAGCAACACAAAGCAGATTTACTTTACTACAGGAGCAAGCATAGTTGCCTTTATGCTAGATAAAATTTGTTTTAGCCTCAAACTTAGTTGTCATCAGAGCAATCTGAACAAAACAAAGCAAGAAAACAAAACCCCTTAATGCAAAGAACTCAATACATAAGGGCCATGTCAAGTTAAGTATGTTGGCACTGCTCTTAGATGTGATGGCTCCTGTCTTTTCAAGAACACTCAATGTATTAGTCGGTTACTTGCTCATAAGAATTTTTCTGTATATTTCCTGCAAGCTCCTCAGAACCAAGACAAGTCTCCTTTGTATTCTAATACAAGCAGTGCTAAGAAAACTACTGTCACACAATTTCACAGAATTACACCCCACTGGGGTAAGCTAATAGACTTGGATCCCTCTTTAGTTCTATACTCACAGTAGGGCTGGTGTTAGGACTCTCTAGGTATGCCAGAAGGACATCTAACAGACTTTCTATGAGTGCACCACAGCCTGAAACATGGAAAACAAAACTGAAGGACTGATACTGAGAGAGAGCAGCTGAATCACAATTCAACTGCTGAAATACAGAAAGACAAAGGATTATAAAACTGTTTTGGAGAAGAAAGCAAGTAGAGTCCTCCAAGTAAAGGAGGAACATTCAATTTCTCACAACAACTAAAACCTTTTTCATTACCTGCCCTAGCTCATCAACAGAAACTAAGGTTAGCCAGCACAGTAGAAGGAACTGGGGCCTAAACGAACAAGTTTCAGAAATGGAAGTGGTAGTCTTCTGAAAGAAAGCTCAGTGAAGGGGAATGAAAAATTTGCAGCTACAGAATAGTCAAATATTTCCAAAATTAACAACAAAAAATAAAGTTAAAAGATTAACTCACCTTTTTGCTCCAAGAGCACTGCTAGGACATCAAGAGCTGACCTCTGCACTCGGAAGCAGTTGATCAAGATTCGGCTTATCGTGCTTCCCAGAGGAGAAGCTGGACTCAGGAAGCCATTACAGAACTGTAATATTGTCATGAGAGAACGCAGCAAAGATGTGCAGGGTAAATCCACTGGCAAATGGATCTAATGGGAGGAGAGAAAGAAAAAAAGTTTTCACCAAAAATCTCACACATGACTACAGAGCAGGAGTTTTTGGTCAGGAGACAGCAAAAACTGCACTTTCTTGCATGTTTTTAAGGTATCATAGTTCTAGTAACTACAAAAAAGTTATCTTCGTCTCTTCCAAGAACTACTGCACAGATAGAAGGAGATTCTTCTCACTGCTTGGGAAACTATATATTTTGGTATATATATATATACCAATAGAATTTATATATTTTCACTGGATCAATAATTGCAGTAGAAGTAAGGTATGGTAACAAAGCTTGTGAAGAGGGATTTAAAAGTAATTGCAGTCCCTCTTTACAAGCCACAGTATTCCTCTGTTTTCCTGTTTGGAGTCTACTATGCTAGATTTCTTTAACATATGGAAGTCCTCACTGTCAAATCCTCTCCATGTTCTGTTATAAAAGTTCTCTATTATAAAAGTTTGCAACCTATCTTAATGCTGACTTTCAAAGACCAATTTGATCCCCAAGCTTTTTTCCTTCTTCTTACCAGGGAAAGCAGCTCCCGCAGATGAGCGAGGGTCTGACACAGGAGACTAACACAAGATGACTTGGAGGACAGAAGACTTTCAACAGTGGCAGGATCACTAACAGACTCATCCAGCAAACCTAGAGGGCCAAAGGAGGGAAGAGCTCAGGTTTTTAGTGAGTATAAAGGACTATGATTTTTGAAATTAATCCAGATTTTCAGGTGATGCAGTATGAATATCCCTTAAAATGTAACTGACAGCAGGATGCTGCACTTCACCACAAACACTGCTACTGTCCTTGACTACTTCTACTCTTCCTCTTCCAGTTTTGTCTGCACCAGACACTTAAAACTCTGGCAAGCAGACTAGCCTCTAACTTTGCTATCACAATTGTACCTGCATATTCCAGAGGCTGGGAGGCTGCTCTCAAAATACAGTCCATTGGCTGAAGTAGAACAGTCAGTGCCTGAATTCTCACATCTTGTGGGCTTCAAGGAGGAAACAGCAGTTACCAAAAGAAGAACACTTCAATTCCTTCCCAAACATCTGCCCCCAAATGCTGAGCAAAATAATGGTTTTCACACAGGTTTTTAAATAAGCCAGCAATGACAGAGCAATGAAAGTATTATCACAACTCAAGCCTTCCTCCAAGCTTCCCTGGCTAACTGAAAACAGAGGAGAAATGGCTCTGGAATTTATAAGCAGCCTTATTAAGCTAAGCAAATAGAGAGTAGGATTCTGTGTAAGAAGGGGGTTTAGAGAGAGGCATTTTTCTCAACCAGATGATGTCCTTATATCTTAAGACACAGGTGTTACTTAGCCTGTAAATCAGTACCCATAGATGCTGTATTCATTTAACATCTGATGATTTCTTGATGCTTTTACACTACCTGAAGGGGAGTTATGGAAGGCAGGCTTCTTAGAGGTGTACAATGAGACAAGAATCTTAAATTGCAACAGGGTATATTTCAACTGGATATACAGAAAATACTTTTAATAGTGAAGTGGTTAAGCACTGGAAGAGGTTACACAGAGAAGCTATGGTAACCTCATCCTTGGGGACATCTGAAACTTGAATGATGAATGCCCTGAGCAGCCTGATTTATCTTTGAAGTTCGCCCTGAACTGAGAAAGAGATTGAATTCGATCACTTCTACAGGTTCCTTCTAACCTAAGTTATTCTGCAACTTGTTGACAGAGTCTCAAGAACACACTTCTGCTGGATAGCAGTGAAAACTCTTACACTAGTCAGTGTTTTTTGTAAAAGAGAAAATTGAACAGAGACTACTGGGTTTGACAGGCAGTCAAACTGTGTCCATCTTAACCAACCTTGGCACTATAAAGTTAAAGGAGTTTGCTGTTTCTTCCTGAAATTGGCTCCCTGTGGGTAAGATGCAACTGTATACACATAAGCATGATATTGACTCCTTTCGTTTCTCTCTTTGAAGCTGTATTATTCTTACTATCAGTGTCTGAAGCTTGTTAGCTACTGGCATGTTTCTTGTCAACAAGCCCTACATATTAAGGAACATAGTGGAAAATGCAGTGAGGAAAAAACCAGTTCCTGGAAAGACAGCAGAGATATTAGTACAGAAAACGTTTGCAGAGTGCAAAAATTTCATTACAGTAAGTCCTACCATTTGTAGAGCCTCAGAAGTCCCACTGCCAAAGGGCCTGCTTGCATGGGGGTTAAGCGTTCCAGAGCAGAAGTCACAAGTGCCCAAAAATTGCCTTCAGTGTCACAAAACACAGGGGACCTGAGAAGAAAGAAGTGTAAGTAACATGTCCTATTAGGCAATGGAAAACAGATACATCTCATACTGATCCAAGGTCCCAGAAGATCCTTACCATGCCATGCTAAGCAAAAGATTTGCCAGCATGTGCTGTGCTTCAACAGTCTCTTCCAACAAAAAGGATTCTATTTGCTTTGCTATGCGTAACCAAAGTACTTCAGTCCATGTAGCATGACAACTGCCAAACAAACTAGTTAACAGTTTTAACGACTGCTTGGTCTGAGAGGTAGAGCTGGACTGGAGGGAGTCTTCTATCCACTTTACAATCAGTTGTGCACACACTGGCCAGTCACTGTCCTTTGTGCTGAGAGGTTCAGTCGTTTCAGACTCTACAGAGAGGGTGAGCATGTGCACCAGAAGCTGACTAGCAGCTGAAGCCACAAACAGGCTGGGATCCCCTTGCAGAGCCAAGATCACATTTATGCCTCCTGTGTGAAAACAAAACAAGTCACTGGAGGAAAGAAACCAACAGTCTTCTTATTGTGAGGGGGAGCCTTGTTGCACACCAACCATATATTATTCTAATTCGAGTACCACACAGCTTTAAATGGTGTTGGTGGGGGTTTTTACACTTTATTTTGTAGTGTCTGCAGCATTTCAATGTCAGCTAGTCCTTGACAACAAATAAAAAGCAAACAAAAGAAGAAAGTAAAATTGTTTTCACATCCTCAGGTGTTTTAATAACACAGGAAAAGAAGAAAACTTCAATATAACATTAGTAACATTAGGACTGTTGACAGCACACTTGCTGTGTGTTTATGGAAGGAGCCTGTACCATCTCTGGACGCAGCCAATAGGAAAAACATGAACGGCAGCAACAGCACTACTTTTTGATTACATGGACAGCAGCACATGCTGCACGTTAATACCACTTGTCTTTTAGGCCCCTCTGTACAAGTTGGTGTTAACAGCAGAATTTATGTACCTCTATAACAACAATGGGACTTCAAATGTGTGCAATTATTAAGAGATAAATGAGCCCCTGGTTAGCTTTTCTGCACTAAAACCATACCAAAATGTACCTTTTAGTAAGAGTTACAAATAAGAACACAGAAGACTTTCAGTAAGTTATTTTTATCATGTGTTTCATAAGATGTGCCTCTTTTCCATCTAAAAAGGGCACCATCTTCAGCATTTAGGAAAGAAAATAAGGAAAAAAGTTAGATGTATCACTAATTTAACAAAAACCCCACCACTTTACAATGACTTCAGTGTTCTTCACAAATGGCTTATTTTCATCTTAAGTAAATGATAACTCCTGTCTCTCTCATTTGAGATCTGTGCAACACACTTGAATGGAAGAGACACGGAGGATTTGGGGAGTTCCCAGTCATAGAAGTACTCACCATCATCACAGAGGAAGTGGAGGGCAGGCTGGTGCTGCATCATGCTGTGCACACCCTCCACCCAGCCGCTTCGCACAGATGCATCTTCCCACACTGCGTTGTTCAGAGGCCCATCCCTGCCAAAAAGCCTGACCACCAGCTTCTCCTGCTGAGGCCAGAGAACACACAGAGTAAATGGCAAGCAAAGGGGCTCACGGGGCGTGGAGAGGCTGCA